>NW_027283299.1:0-39448 GCF_046629955.1 Centroberyx affinis | reverse complement strand
CCAAGCTGGCCATGTGGCTGACCAGGAGAAACAAGGTGCAGGGGAGCGGGCCCACAGACCCACTCTTAGTGTTCAGGGGGATGGTCTCTGCGCGCCTTAGGGTAGAATACGCTTATTACTCTCTGGTTAATGACACTCCTGGTTTTCAGAGTGTGTGGTGTCTGGAGGGGGCGGTGTGTACTGTTGGGGAGGGGGGGCTGTCTGTATCGTTCTGACTGTAACAGGTTCCTACAGGGGCTGCTTGGTCTGTTTGGGATGGGGTGCTGTTCATGTAGTGTGTGTTGCCTAGGCATTTTTTTTTGTTTTTTTCTATCATGTTTGTTGTGCTGTAAGGTGTGGGGAGGCACACTGTGTCATGTGTATTATGGTATGGCAGGATGTCAGTGTAAGTCTGGGGTTTTTCGTGTGGGTTGGGTGGGGGGGGTGTGCAGGTGTGTGTGTGTGTGTGTATGAGTGAGTGGTTGGGTCGGTTTTTGGGGAGTGAGAGTGTTGGTTGAATGCGCAGGGTTTTATGATACTGTGGCTGGTTGTCAGGGGTTGTTTTAAGTGAGATGTTTTATTAAAGAGCATCAAAAGTCAAAGTCTCTCTCTCTTTTTCTCTCTCTCTCTCTCTCTCTCTCTCTCTCTCTCTCTCTCTCTCTCTCTCTCTCTCTCTCTCTCTCTCTCTCTCTCTCTCTCTCTCTCTCTCTCTCTCTCTCTCTCTCTCTCTCTCTCTCTCTCTCTCTCTCTCTCTCTCTCTCTCTCTCTCTCTCTCTCTATCTCTCTCTCTCTCTCTCTCTCTCTCTCTCTCTCTCTCTCTCTCTCTCTCTCTCTCTATACGTTACAATATATACCAATAAAATAACACAGAAAAATAATTAGTACTACAACAATTCCTTATATTAATCAGAAGAACTCTGATACTGTAACTGTCTCACAGCTAAGGTATGCTGGCATTTAACAGCGAGTTTTACACAGCGCAGGAAAAAATGCAACTTGTCAAAACAGTGAGCCTTGTATACTTTCTTTTGGTGACTATGTTTTGGTTACCAGAAGAGCCAAACATGATCTCTGGGTAATGATGTTTTTCTGTGTCTGACTCTCTCAAAGGCCAGGCTGCCGTGACTGAAGCTGCGCCTCGTCAGGACCCGTCTCTGCTTTCCATCTCTGACGGCAGAGACATGCTGCCAATTCATTTTCTTGTTTTAGGGTCAAAAGGCATTCTTAATTAATGGGTTTCATTTTTCCAGTGTTCCAAATGAGATATTTATTTACTTTGGCTGATGATCTGATGGATTGTAATGGATATTTTGTTTGTAAGTGCAGCTGGTCTGAGGCTGGTTTGTGTTGCTGAGTGTTTGTATCAGCTGACTAAGGACATTCTTAACGGATCACAGCTCTTGGGTTAAAACTGCTTTCACTTTAAGAAAATTTTAGGGACTCATTTTCAAATGTTACCAGAATGTGAGTGAGCTTTTCTGAAAATCAATTATTAATGGACATCAGTCTAATTTTGCCTTCTGAAAATGCTTTTGTTGGCGTTTTCCTTTGAACATTCAAATATTTTCATGAACCTTTTTGCTTTTGATTTTGTTTGTAGGGTTTCAGCTGGGTGGCGCGCAGTTCAGCCATGTTTACTCGTACCTGATATACCACACTAACACTTTGGATCACACTATCAAAATAATTTGCATCAAATTTTAGTCTATATATTGAATTTCATCCTCTTGTCCTTTCGTCCTCCTTTTCATTTGTTTTAGCTCTCCTTCTTAAAACTAACTTCATTTCCACATTTTATTTTCTCCTTCTCTGCCTTTTGACTTGAATTTCAAAATAACTCATTCAGGAAAAAATATATATTTTGCAGATTCTGTAGTATGGATTCAGCAGCGCCTTAACAAGCTCGACTGACTCAACAAGTCTCTCTCTCTCTCTCTCTCCCTCTCTCTCTCTCTCTCTGTCAAACACACACACACACACACACACACATACCGACTTTCCTGGGTTACACTTTTCGTGGAATTTAAAAATTCAATTTACCTCTTAATATTGATTTAGACAGATGTGACCCCAAGGCTTCAGAAGCTGTAAAGGCAGTCAGCTGCCTGGCACCATGAGGCATTTGATGACTAATCCAATCTATTGGTAAAAAGTTGTGCCATTGAGGGGTTCAAGACTCTTCTAAACCACTAGTCATTCAGCTTGTATTTCCTGTAGCTAAAACTTATTGCCAGACAGTGTAACCCTGGTAATTGTATTAGTTGCCTGGCAACATTATCTCACTGGGAAGTATTGGGAAATATTGGGACTTTACTGCTTTCTACTTAGATGGATCCACATATGACAAAGCACTTCCTCTTCTTTCAAAGATTTATTTGTGTGTGTCTATCTTTCTGTGTGTGTGTGATTCATTGACCCCTTGTTGTAGGTGTCATGAGAATCCAGTGTGTGTTAGGGGTTGGCAATTTTTGGCATTATTTGTTCAGAAAGTTCTCTTTGGGTGTTTTGGAGACTCAATGGATTTACACTTTGTTGTTTAGGTGGCCAAATGCATCTTTGACCACGTCCAGAGGTGGTTTGGGTGATCAGATCTTCAATGCCTCTTGTGCTGATGTATTTACACCTGGACTTTATTGTGATTTTATTGGATTTTATTGCGTTAATGCTCTGTCTGAACACAACCCAGGAAGCATGTTGATGCCAGATGCAAAGAGCAAAGAGGCAAAACAATCCTACTGGACATTGACTAAATTAATGTGCAATAGCTAATATTCTTTGTTTATGTTAAGCCAGTTATCTCAGAATCACACCTGAGGTAACAAAATTATATTAAAATAAGCAACAGCACCCACTTATTCACTGGAACCTTTCTGAGGACCAACAATGAAACTGTAAAGGGCCAAATTCAAACCTGGATCACAACTTTGGACAGCGCTGCAGTAGAGCTGCCTCAGTGGAACCACTTCCACTGCAGTCACCGTGGTAACACTTACTTTCCCTGTGTCGCCATGGGAACACAGCCATGGAGTATTCACTTTGTGGCCAAACACACAGAAACGCACATGCACTTGTCATGTATTTTTTCTTGTATTTGCCCACACAGATAATAATGACATAACACACCAGCACAGGTTGATCACAGGTAGAATGAGTGAGCGTGTGTGACAAAGAGAGACAGAGAGGGAGAGGGAGAGAGAGAGAGAGAGAGAGAGAGAGAGAAGTGAGGCTATTTGGTGCTATTAGGGTAGTTAAGAAAGAGTGGTAGGTTTATGTTTGGGAGAGTAGTGGGAAAGGTGTGTGTGTGTGTGTGTGTGTGTGTGTGTGTGTGTGTGTGGGCAGATAATGCTGATGACAGTGAGATGTGATGGGGTTAGCAGCTAGTCTGACAGGATGAATGACAATGAGTGGATTACATAATACATTTGTTACCTCCACTTGTTACTCATGTCCTCAGAGGTGTACGAGGCCATAGTGACGTGTGTGTGTGTGTGTGTGTGTGTGTGTGTGTGTGTGTGTGTGTGTTACCTCCGGGATGGGGGAATTGTGGTGAGGGCCAAAACACTACGTCTATCAGTGAACACTACTCACACATATGAAAGCAGGCAGGATAGCAAGGACTAAGTCACTTCCAAGACATCTGACAGAAATGTAACTCCACTCAAATGCAAAATAAACATTGCATCTTTCCAGTAACACACTTACATGCATATTGATTCACAAAGGTTCCAACAGTATTATTCATAGTGGTGATAAATTCTGTGGGGGCGTAGATGTAAAGGTTCAGTTCAATGTGTTTTCCTATGAGTAACTGTTTTGAAGTGCGTACTTGTGTGTGTGTGTTGCCTTTGTGAGTGGTCGTAGCTCTTTGTGTGTGTGTGTGTGTGCGTGTGTGTGTGTGTGTGTGTTACCTGAATGAGTGTGCGTAGTGAGTCCACATATGACTGCTCTGTGTCCAGGAGGGTCATTATCACATGTCTCCTCATGTCCTGTAAAGAGAGGGGAAGAGAGCAGTGTCAGTCATTACTGGATATAGATCCAACTGGACAGCGCACGCACACACACACACACACACACAGAGTTGTGGGCAATTTAGGCTACAAAATAAATATTTCCTGCCATCATGTTATGCTGTAACATGTTATAATAATAATTAGGCTAAATGGATTTATGTCCCAAATATGATTTAAAAAAAACAGCTACTGCAGCCTCATTCTGAGACATAGCCTGCTGTATTATACTGTATGTGACCTTGTAAGAAAAAGCTAGTTTAATTAACTGGACTTTAACTTTTAACTTTAATTCCTTATCTGGAATGAGAGTTTCAAACACACTCTCAACAATGATGAAATCGCGACACCCATGCACACACACACACACACACACCTATTAGACCTGGAAGGCCGGTGTGGCTATGCTGAGATTCCCAGAGGAGGGTGGGACGGGGTAGAGTGATTATAAAAATTGTTTAGACAGTATCCACACACAGACAGACAAGACAGCATAGATTTCCCAATATTTGTGCACCTACGGGTAGAGTTAACACACACACACACACACTCACACTCACTCACACACAAACAAAAGGACCGGATTACAGGTCACCGAGGCCATTAAGTCCACAGAAGTAAAGCATGACTAAGCAATTCACCCTAACAATGACTCATGATCTATGGGATGCAAGTGAATCAACCCTTCCTACACACAGTACACACACACACAGAGAGAGAGAGAGAGAGAGAGAGAGAGCGAGAGAGAGAGAGAGAGAGTTGACTCAGAAAGAGAGACAATCAGAGAGAGAGAGAGAGAGAGAGAGAGAGAGACAGAGAGAGAGAAGAAAATGGCTAGGCTATGTATATTTCTGTGTAGCTGCTGCAACAAGTGAAGACATGATGAGTGTGTTATATTCTACTCTTCCACACTGTGGCATGAATCAAATTCAGTGGGTGGCTTGTTAAAATTCAACAGGGGGGGGTCATTGGTAGCTAAAATACAGCTTTCCACCACCTTTCTCCAAAAATCTATAGATCTAACTTCTCTCAAATTGTCCACGGGTTATAACGGGATGAGACCTATCCTGTCATTTGACTAAACCCAGGCTGTGTGTGTGTGTGTGTGTGTGTATGTGTGTTACACAGAGAGGGGGGGGGATTACATGGGGAGTACAAGGATCATGGAGTGAGTTAGAAATAGGCCTCTTATTTTAGGGGTCTCAGGGGAGACTCCCATAAGATTCTGGTACCAAACATAACACACAGAGCCACAGGGTATATGTTACACACACAAACACAATGCCTCTCTCTCTCTCTCTCTCTCTCTCACACACACACACAGACACACACATAGTACAAAA
Organism: Centroberyx affinis; assembly: GCF_046629955.1. Lineage (NCBI taxonomy): Eukaryota > Metazoa > Chordata > Actinopteri > Beryciformes > Berycidae > Centroberyx > Centroberyx affinis. Next base: position 34,119 of record NW_027283299.1, on the reverse strand, counting down.
ATACCCAGAAGAGTATTTCTTTTTTATCTTCCCCTGCTCCCTTCTGCCAGTACCACTGTGCCCTATAAATAACTGTAACAATAACTTCCCAGAAAGGCCATGTTTAGTGTTTGGCATCTGAAGCGCTCCCAGGGGCGCTGTGGGGAACCACTGGAGGGGGAAAGGTGGTGTGTGTGTATCAGTGTGTGTCTCTGTGTGTGTATGAGAGAGAGAGAAGTGAAAGCATGAGAGTGACTGTGACTGAGAAAGTTTTCCTTCTAAGATGGAAAGAAAAGTATTTTATTCTTAGCCCTGTTGAATTTCTCTATTCACTATAGTGAATGCTGCTGCTAGAGAAGCTTGTTTTTCCACGTCACTGGTGACTGTCATCGTCCTTGTCAAACAATTCAGAGTAAGACTGACTCTAATGGTCCTTTAGAGAGTAAGGGAATTAGTCTTTTGACACACTGCCCCAAGTCTGCCCCAACACACACGCACACACACACACAGCCACAATGGCGTATGGGGAAATATAGGGTAAGCACAGAGTAAACCGTTGCTAAATTCCATGGATGAGCAGGTAGGAACCATCTAATTGTTGGTTCATACCAGCACATGCCCTCTAAATCAACTGGTAACCATTTAGCTACCGGTCAACCTCTAACCACTGGGCCATTCTCATGACCCCCAATTAGAAGGAAGACTGACTTGACTGACTGGCTGAGCTGTATAAAATAAATAAGTGCGGCACAAGCTGTAGCTCCATGCAAACAATGGAATCCATTGTAGAAGTTCCTGATTCAAATGGAGAGGCAGGGCTAAACAGGGCTGCCACGGCTATCGCCGGCGCGGAGGCATAAAAATACACTAACAGAGTGCTCACCCATTCTCTAGTCACTAATTACCTTGCAAATAAGGAGACTTTCGTCATTCAACCAGAAGACCTAGGTTCAATTCCCCATGGCAGCAAGCACTGCCCATTGAGCAAGACACTGAATCCCGACCAGCTCCATGGGTGTTGTTCTATACTGACCCTGACCTCTGACCTCTCTGTGGGGGGAGCGAATGACAAGAGAATTTCTCCTTTAGATCAAGTATTAAAAAAGCATATAATCACTGGTAAACCAAACGTAAACATCTATTTTGTAATTTTGCTTGCCTGTCATGACATCAGCCATATTCACTTAAAGTAACATATTTGTTTGTCACTGCTGTCAACAGACTATACATTGGTAAGAATTAGGGCTGGGCAATATATCGACATTATATCGATATTGTGATATGAGACTACATATCGTCTTAGATTTTGGATATTGTAATATCGTGATATGGCATAAGTGTTGTCCTCCTCCTTCTTGGTTTTAAAGGCTGCATTACAGTAAAGTGATGTAATTTTCTGAACTTACCAGACTGTTCTAGCTGTTCTATTATTTGCCTTTACCCACTTCATTGTATCCACATTACTGATGATTATTTATCAAAAATCTCATTGTGTAAATATTTTGTGAAAGCACCAATAGTCATTCCTACAATATTGTCGCAATATTGATATTGAGGTATTTGGTCAAAAATATTGTGATATTTGATTATGTCCATATCGCCCGGCCCTCCTTACAACTGAACATTTAGCCCACTTCGTAGAAAATACCGAGATATATATCGCGTATCACCATTCAGCCTAAAAATATTGAGATATGTATTTGTGATGCTATCAAGCGTAAAGAAAAAGCAGCTGCATTGGCGGAGAGTTAGCTGTAGGGATACACTAAGTACCTGGACTGGTATATCTATACTGTATTACAACTGCAGTCGACTACCTGGACTAATCTAACAAATTAAGAAATACTGTTGATTGTTTTAGAGTAGAAAGATATTGTTTACGTCAGCCTTACTGGCGAAGCACTATAAACACACTGCAGTCAACACAGGAACACAACATTCTCTGGATGAATATCTAGTACATATTAAACCTTACTGGGATGATCAAATGAATACATGCATGAATACACATGTGCTTACGTACTCTCTCTCTCTCTCTCTCTCTCTCTGTGTTTCTCTCGCTCTCTCTCTTAATTGGAATCAGCATTTCGATATCAAGCTGACATACACACAAAACCCTTAGAATGAATGTTTTCACTAAGCTACTCGCAAATGGACACACACACAGAATTGACGCACATAGTGCAGGCTGAAACACGACCATTGAAACACACACCTGCCCATGTACTCATGTACAGAGATGAGATTACTCATTCACTTGTGCACACACACACACACACACACACACACACACACATACACACACCCTAAAAATGACTGTAGTCCTCTGAAAGTACTTTCATTGTTACCACCATTCACCATCCATTATGCATTCATAAGTAAGAATTTCTTATTAATTCAGCTCTCTGGTTAGGGGTTTAATAAAACATGAAATAAAAATTTGCCACTATGCAATTTCTCCAGAGCATTTTGCAATGAATCCATTATGTTTATCCCTATTCTCTGTGATGTGTCTCTGTCTGTGTCTGCTCTCTGTTTAGCTGTGTCTCAGCCCTGGGTTTGATTACTCAACCAAAGCTTAAAAGTATAGGTGTGTGTGTGTGTGTGTGTGTGTGTGTGTGTGTGTGTGTGTGTTTGACAATAAGGCAAAACAAGAGAGGAACTTCCCTCAAGACAGGAATGTTCCTCTGTTCTGTCCTAGTGGTCTTTATTAGATTACACAACAAACACACACACACACACACACACACACACACACACACACACACACACACCAGAACATGGTGAAATAATGCTAGGAATGCTAGCTTCATTTTGGTAGCAGGGTTACCATAGTAACTCCAGCTGAGGGCCTGGCTGATCAGAGGACAGCACAGCCAGTAGCAGGGCTATAATCAAGACCACTTCAGTCCAGTCTGAGTCAGGCTTCAGACCGTTCAGTTGAGTCTCCTCCAATTTAACATAAAAGTGGCCTATCGACTTACAGAAAGGTGTGCTATCAGGAAAACGTTAATTTCTGTTGAATTATAATGGAAATGACAACCACGAGGGTTTCGATATGCTCCATTTATAGTGTGGCAGCGGTCCAATTTGGATAGTCCCTAGAGATCTCTGGGTAATTCTTCTGCATTCATTTATTGGCCTGATTGTATGTTGTCATCTTCCTTCTCCCACTGTATGCATTATGTCCAGATGGTGGTATGAACCTCTCTGAATATCAGAGAGACACTGTACCGACAGCAATTAACAGCCTTGGTCAAGTGGCAGTGAAGATCTACTTTAGTATAAAAGTCTTGGCTAATTGCTCACAGTAACAGGGACTGGTGAAGAAGAGGAGAGGCAAGAGGATTTGACAAGCAATTTCACTAAATTAAAATATGTCAAAATCTGTGATGAACCACTTTTGGCTGGTTTACTGACAAGTACAACAGTGTAGCTGTAATGAATCAAGGTGTTTGAGAAACATCTAAAACCACATTGGCACTTATTGATCAACAATTTCCAAATATTAATCTGTCATGTCAAACAGTCCCACTGACTATATGATATTCTTTTCTGTTATGGCATGACCCTTGCTTGATTGTTGAAGTTCTCAGTTACTTTTGGATTACTAAGCCTGCAAAAAAAATACCCGACAAGTTACAAAGCATAATTTGAATAGCTTTGTCATCACTTACAAACACGATTAATCATTATTTAAAGCTAAATAAAATAATGCTTGTGTCTATAATCTCCCAAAATAAATGCCTTTTTTCCCTTCAGACATATTTCTACATTTTCCAACCTATTTTTCAGAACTGGAATCTGCACTTTTAACTTTTAGTAACAGTTTACAGCTTCCAATTATTTGTAATCCAATTACTTTGATCCTTTTACAACCACAATTTTTGGAAATGATGTGGCCTAAAGAGCAAGGCTCTGTTTTAATAATGTAATCAGACCATAATGGTTGAACTAAGATCTGTTTAGAGAGAAAAGTCTATATTCAATGGGTGAGAGTTACGACCACAATCTGTTCATTTGAGATGGAATGCACAGAGAGTGGCTGAGTTTGTAAGGGGATAAGCAGCCCATGTAAGTGTAAGGCATTTCATTTTTGTCATATTCTCTCTCTCTCTCTCTCTCTCCTCTCTCTCTCTCTCTCTCTCTCTCTCTCTCTCTCTCTCTCTCTCTCTCTCTCTCACTCTCTCTCTCTCACACACACACACACACACACACTCTCTCAGAGGCTATCTGAACAGGTGTGTGTGTGTGTCTCTGTGTGCGAGTACAGCATGTTCTTGTGTGTCCCTTAGAGAGGCTCTGGTGTGTTAAGGCCCGGACACAGGGGGGCCATAAAGTTACTGATTCCCCTGAACACCAGCCAAACATTACAACATAACATTAAGGACAGCAGATACCACAGATGGATCAGTTTGGACCTTCATCTCACATCATTCTGTTTTACTTGACTTGATTATTTTAGTTGTTTATTAACTCTGTACATACTGTATTTCTGTCTTTGCTAGCATTGGCTTGATTGTGCGTTGTTCTGTGTACTGTCTTTGAATAATAATAACTGATATTTGAATAATAAAGGAATGGGATCGATAAAGTACTGCTTCTATTACTGATAACACTACATCCAGCAGCTCTATTGCTTCCCACAGCATATGCCAAACTGGTTAAAAAGTTCATTTTTACTGTTTTCATTCTTTATTGTGTTTACCTATGGTTTATTTCTCGTTCAGTGCTTTTATAGCCTCTAGGTTTTTATGTTGCCGCTCTCTCTTTTTATTTGAGCAAAACTTTAAAACTCAGTCAGTTTAATGGTTGATGCTGACAATGCCAGGGTTTGGGGTATGATCACCACTGAGGGGAAATCAAACGCCATACAAAGAGTTCTATTTGAAAATTCCATATATCCATTATGAGGAAAAAATCACTTCCTTCTTCATTCAATATCTCTAAAGGATCCAGTCTGCCAAAGTGTAATTTTGTCAACCAAGGACAAGCACCAAAAATGCTGTCAGTTTTGTGCTATCAATCATTTTGTAAGATTAACCATCTTTTTTTTTTTAAATCATTTCTTTTGGAGCACAGTTTTTCATATATAACTTTGTGGGCTTAACTACATAACTTGGGCCGATATTGGCCTTGTATTAAATATCAAATATCGGCCAGTCATGTTGTCCACGTCCGACATGATGAATAAATGAATACAAGAAAAGAATAAATACAGTAGTTAAACCTGCAAAAAAAAAAAAAAATCTTTATTTTCTGTTAAGGAGCTGCTAACCACCTAAAAGAATTTAATTAGTGTGGGATTTAATGCAGACTTTTAGTGTCACTTGTTGGTATAAATGTCGTTTCCAACCTGCCAGGAATAAAACTTTGGGGGAAACACTGAATCCTTGTAATTTTGGGGAATTTCTTGGGCATGAAAATGGTTTTAAGATGTAAGAGTTATCGGCCTTCAGAAACCCATATCGGTCGATATGGGTTATATATGCGATACGCTATAACCTTAAGTTACTTCAGTGAAGGCAGTGCCGACGGATACGCAGCCCTTTCTTCTCTTCTCACTGCTGTCGTCACCCATCTCCCACCCTCATCCCCCCTCCCCTCCCCGACAACTGTATCCCCTGGCAACAGCCTGGCGACGGCAGCAACAGGCAGTGCTGCTCAGCCCAAACAGAAAACATCTGCATCACCTATCTCCTCCTCTATTCATCTATTTTTTATCTATCCCTCTCTCTCTATTATCTTTACATCATCCTCCAAAGGGCTGAGAGCGATCCCAGGGTGTCACTTCCGGTTTCTGTTTCGATTTGGGGTGACAAGCCGGAGAGTCGGGGAGCTCAAGGCCACAAGTCTCTTGCTTCACTGCTTCCGGAGGTTCTACCTATCAACAGCCTTATGTAATCCTGACGCAGATTTAGGCTAGGGCACGGGCATGGGCATGTGTGTGTGTGTGTGTGTATGTGTGTTCTCTAATGGTCATTTGTAGGCCACAGAGCGCTGACCTACTCTACACTAATCAATGGGTTTTTCTCTCTCTCTTTCACACACACACACACACACACACACACACACACACACACACACACACACACACACACACACACACACATGCATACACTATTGATCCATTTCCCAACTTCTCCATCATCATCTCTTCTGCTCCTCTCCAAACTCTTATCTTCCTTTTACCTTTCTGTCTCCCCTCAGATTCACAGCGTTAATTACAACAAAATAACTACAATTTACATGTGTAATTACTAAAATCTATAACAATGACTTACACTAGATTGTCTCCTCTGCCTAAATCATTCTCTGAAAGGGGCCCAGCAAATGAACAAAGAGGTGATTGACATATTTTGTATTTCTATTGTATGTTGTAAGTTTATTTTGATGACTTTAAGGAAACTATATTAATGAAGGAGCAGCTTTAATGATAATGATTATATGTGTGAGTGAATATCCCCCAAAACATTTCTGTCGTTCTTTCTGCATGTTATTGGAAATTGAATAGACATTTCAATCTTGAGGATTTCCTAGTTTGGAAGTTTGGTCCTAAAAAGACTTACTTGACCCTGCTGTGGAAAAAGGGCAAATCAAATATTCTCTTCTTTTCACCTTTACTTCCTCCCTTCCTCCCTCCTCCCTCCATCCCCTCCCTTTCTCCTTTCATCTTGTTTACAGTCTACGTCAATGTCCCTTTTCTCCCCTCCTATTTCCTTCCTCCTACCCCCCCCCCCCCCCATCCCCCCCTATCCCCCCCTATCCCCCCCCCCCAACTCCACACACACACACACACACACACACTCTCTCTCATACACACATACACATACACATTTGGAGACAGGTAAATCCTTCTGCATGGATTAACAGTCTGGTTGTTGAGATTAGCAAAACTACGGCGGCTGTGTTATGTCTATCTGTGTGTGTGTGTGTGTGTGTGTGTGTGTGTGTGTGTGTGTGTGTGTGTGTGTGAGAGAGAGAGAGTGTGTGTGTGTGTGTGTGTGTGTGTGTAAATGTAATCTAAAGACATGTTGATCCTGCTCCCACACAAACATCCATAACTGGAGTATGGGGTAAATACACATGCACAATAAGGAAAGGCTGCTATGACTACCACCTATCCTACCCTTTAAAAAACTGCCAAAATATGTTCTGATTTTCAAACCACCAGACAAGAGGAGGAAAAGGGACCGAGTTTACAGATCTGTGAACTTTTAGGAGTGTAAACAGAGACACACACAGGCAGACAACCGAGGAGTGTGAGTGTTGGGGACAGTAGGTGCTGGAGCTAATCGTGTGATTCACTCAGCTCTAATTCTGTTATAGACAGGCATGATCCTTCAGAGAGAGAGAGAGAGAGAGAGAGAGAGAGAGAGAGAGAGAGAGAGAGAGAGAGAGGGGTTGTCCTACAGAGAGAGAGAGAGACATTATCCTAGGGAGATATTAAAACAAGGGTAGAGCAACAGTAAATAGGGACATACAGAGAGATATATAACAAGAGAGAGAGACAGAAAGAGTTAAACGAGAGGCAGGATTCATGATAATAAAGGAGGAAGAAGACAGAGGGAGGAAAAAGAGCGAGGGAGGAAAAAGTGGATATGCCTGGCATGGGGGAAATTAAGAGAGAAAGAGGGAGAAGATAGGAGAAATCGATATTGATGTAGACAGGCAGGTGATGCCGTCCTAGATACGCAGCAAAGGTGGCATCGCACTGGCCACACACACAGCCACAACCATACTCACACACCTACAGAATGATGTACACAACACACACACACACACACACACACACACACAAGCATCCCATCGGCAAACAAACAAACAAAACACTTGTCTACCTCTGCATTAGACTGGGGGCTTCCAGCACAAAGTCCATTCCCATTCACATTCCCGTTGGGATTCCCATTCCTGTTGTTGTTTCTGAACCGATCCACAGCATCTCTGTCCATTAATTCTTCTCCTCCGCCGTCTCTCTCTCCTCCTCCGCCTCCTCCCTCATCTCCTGTATTCTCTCCATTCTCATTCATTTCTTCCAGAGCGATGCTGAACTGGGCTAGGGTTCGAACCATCTGCAGCATACGGAACGGTCCGTGCGCCCGGACGCACACTCACCTTCGCACATAGACACGCGCAAACGCCCCCCGAAAAACACCTGCCGCCTTTATTTGTTTGTCTGTTTACTCACACAAACTCCGTCTCCATCTCCGCGAGATAATGTCAGCCGCTATGAAAAACAACAACAACAAGACACACCTGAGGGTCGAGGAGGGAGACAGAGACAGAAGGAATCACCACCCTCCCTCACTGTCTTATTCATAACATGAAATAAACATGTTCCTTTCCAGTTGCTTTTTCTGTCCTGCCTTCCTTCCTCTCTTCTCCCGGGAACAATGCTGATCTCTTAATAATTAAATCCTCTCCAATGCAACATCTAGCCGTCATATAGGAGGTGAGTCGTCGGCTCTGCTCTTCCGTAAATTCAGCCTGTGTCTGTGTGTGAGAGTGTGTGTGTTCTCTTAGCAGGTAGGCTTGGCTTCGCAGGTTCTCAGTGTGTGTGTGTGTGTGTGTGTGTGTGTGTGTGTGTGTGTGATGCAGCGCACACGATATGCGAACGCAAACACACACTTCAGCGTGTATGCATGGGTGTCTGATCTGTTACTACTGCGTGGATCATGTAAGCAAGATCTGGATGCGTGTCGCAGTGTGTGGAGCACGGAGAGATAGAGAGTGTGTCTGCTTGTGTGCGTGTGTGTGTGTGTGTGTGTGTGTGTTGTGCCCCCCTCCTCCGCGGGTGTGTATAATGAAAGACAGCAGGCAGGGCAGACGCTCACCGCTCAGCTCCGCTCCGCTCAGCCAGACTCTACCAATCCCTCCGCAAGGCTTCGATTCCATCTGACAGATGGGAAGAGGGGGAGGCAGACCGAGCGAATAGAGCTCAGAGCTATCCATCCATCCATCCATCCATCTATCCATCCATCCATCCGTCTCACTCTCAAGCAGGCACAGAATTAGAATGGATAGAAAGGGCACCCATTGGTATACAGTAACATGATGATGTCTTTCGGTAAAACAGTAGACAGCAGAGAAACTGCTGCTCAAATGATGCTTCTGCCATGGCAACATCTGCTTTCTGAATCTCATGCGTAGTACCAATCATTATTTTGATGACAACATGATAAAAATTCCTGTGGTGCCCACTGTAGGGTGTGCCGGCCACATAATCCATTCACAAGTATGGCTTTGAACGGGGATGCCCTTTCTATCCTTTCTAATTCTATGCCGGCAGATTTAAGAGCGCACTGAATGGCAGCAGCTAGGCAACGCTCACAGATAACCATGACAACAGTGAGCAAGGATGGAAGTTTAACAATTCATAAAGCATGTGCGCCCACAGGAACATGTAGCGGGCAAACATGCATGCGCACACACACACACACACACACACACACACACACACACACACACACACACACACACACACATAAGCAGACTGACAAGAATGTGTGTGATCAGAGCATAAAGAACTACAATCTTAACTAGATCTCCTCATTACCATGGTGGAGGAAAAAAGGGATTGTGTGTGTGCATGTGTGTGTATGGGTGTGTGTGTACATGCCTATGTGTGTGTGCACATCTATAGAATCACTTAGAAGCATAGTAGAATGATAACCGGAAGCAAGTCTTGATATGCTGCAACGCACAGAAAGATTTGATGGTGCAGCACGTCATTTACTACTGTGCATTTCTCTAATTTGACTCCAGGGAAATTAAATAATAGCCCTCACTACAATAAAATAAGTGAAATAAAATCACTTACACTTAGCTGCATAAAATAATTACACACTCTAGATGAAATTCAAGACCTTTTAAAGACTTTCTTCTTTAATTTGTTTTCATTTGATTGACTATCATTATGCGGTCTTTCATTCATATCCTTAAACTGCAATAAAACATCTAATGAAACCTTGAAACCCAATTTTCATCTTCCCTTCATTATATTTATACAATTTCATGGGGGGAAAATATTGTATTAATATTTCCACCCATCCCTATCATGACCAACTCCAACACAAACAATACTTCTCTAACTAAGCCACAGCTTGCATCTAGTGAAAGTGAAGATAAATGGAAGTTTGATGACCATTATGTGTTCAAACATTTGTTAAAATATACATTTTTAGAAAATAGCATTTTCTGTCAATACAAATTATACATGAGAATATGTGACTATTTTTTATATGACTAAGACAAAACCATAGCTGAACACCATGAAATGAGAATAACAACGAATAGACTAAAATGATTTGCCGTTGTCCTCAATGGAAACGTGGGTTTTACAGTTCTAAGTTCAGCAGAACTGCCTGGTGTGAGGCGGCTTTTGGGCAGCATGAACCAGAACAGACATGGCTTTCTCTCCAGCAGAGATCAGATGGTGGCAACAGGAAAGGTCACGAAAGGACATTTAAAGGTCAAGCTCGTGACAGGAAATTGGCCTTTAATCCTTGTCGCCATAGAAACAATAGACTGTTTTGAAGGTCTGGTGACAAAGATCAGAGATGACAATCTCTCATGATGTGTTTTGAAGTGGAGCAGGGAAAAATTAAATACATGTACTCTCTCTTAAAGTCTCTCTCTTAAGTCAGTGAGAGAGAAACGGGTAAAGACAGAGAAAGAGCTGAGAAAGATAGATATCAGTCCCACCATGCTGATCATCACCATACATACTGAACCTATAGTATTAGTCACATCGCCAACTATTAAGACAAATAAACTGATGATAAACTGATTAAAAATGGTTTGTTAGGCTTTAGCACTTCTCATTGAAATTAATGAGCCCCATGTTGCTGACTCACCAGTAGAGCATCTTATTTACCAAATAACAAGTATACCGTGTACAGAAAAATAAAAAGCTAAAATGTGAAATGTCAAAGTATGCCTTTACTCATTCAAAAATCTATCCAGCTCCTACTGGTTCTTCCCCAGGTGTGATGCTTTGAAGCCCTGTGCAAACAGGAAAGATGATTCATTCCCTCTCTCTATGTGCATCTCCATGTTTCCATCTCCATCCCTTCACTCAAGCCCCCATTCAGACTCACATATTCTTCCTTTTCTTTCTCTTCTCTTTATATCTCACTCTTTCAGTAAAAAGCTTTCAGTTTGATTCATGCCCTATGTGAAATGAGTTACAATGTAACTAGCAATAGTCTAAACATGCCACTTAGTATGCATTTATTCAAAGTACCTCCATAGTAACAGTATATTTAAAGTATGGTGGCCCTTGAATGGATGAAACCCCTAACCATAGAAGTGTTAAGTGTATACCAGTCGCAACCTGCATCAATCCAATTAGATCAGCATCCATGACCTAGCATCTCGTTTCCATAGCAACTTCCTTCGGGGGGCTCACATCCTCAGCATTTCCTGTTTAGTGTTGGACCAATGTGGTTGCTAGGTAGTGGAGTCCATGTGTGTGTGTGTGTGTGTGTGTGTGTGTGTGTGTGTGTGTGTGTGTGTGTGTGTGTGTGTGTGTGTGTGGTGTGTGTGTATGTGCACAGGAGTCGGAAAAGTGGGTAGCTTGGGGATGCAGCACTCTCCCTGAATGAGTTACCAGCTCATAAGTTGACTGACCCAGAATTCCAAGTGGCGTGTATTCACACACAGACACACACACGCACACACACACACAGCTTGCATTATGATAAGCATTTTCTTGAACTACAGCTCAAGCTAAATTCTCTCTATGCCTTCTTTAATGGAGATTATTTAAATTTATTTTTGGATTTTTAGTACAGCGTGTAGAATGGCAGAAATGATGAGAAACAGGGAGCGAATAATATCCAGCAATCATCATGAGGCAGATTCAATCTTGCAAGTGAATGGAACGCATGTTAGTCTCTTTGTTTCCAGATCCACCAGGATCTGGAGATGCTGCAGCTTGTTAACCACCTTCTAAATAAAGCCAAATTAAAACAACTAACCACAGAGTCTAATGGTTTCAATACCCATCTACCCACACACAGATGCAGCACACAGTACTTACACACATCCACCAGGCAGATACACATACGTGGCTGATCATGAGAGGGTTGTTAAAGCGTTTTTTGCAGCAGTGGCTGAACCTCTTATTTCCTCCCCACCCTGCTAAGAAATGTGTGTGTGTGTGTGTGTGTGTGTGTGTGTGTCTGTGGTTTAATTCTTGGTTTGCTGCCATGCCTGTCTGTGTTAGCGTCTGGTACAGCTGATGTGTCATCCATATTACATGTTACATTTAAGTCAACAGCAAAAAACATAGTCTCAGTCAGTCTTTTGTGAACACTATGAAGTTTCCTAATCTTTTCTGGTCAAATCCAACATGTGTAACATTGTCTGATGTTGATTAATAGCCTACTGCTGAAAAATATCTGCCAATACTGAGTCTCAACAAGAGAAAATGCTTATCGGCGGCACATGCCATAAACCTTGCTGTGGTCCTTTATCACACGTACACACACACACACACACACACGTTGGGGGAGAGACATGTGACAAGACTATGATGACACCTGTCAGCATACCCACTAGTTCACAGGTGTGTGTGTGTGCATGTGAGAGTGTGAGAGTGTGAAGTGAGAGAGAGAGAGAGAGAGAGAGAGAGAGAGAGAGAGAGAGAGAGAGAGAGACAGAGAGACAGAGAGACAGAGAGACAGAGAGAGACAGAGAGAGAGAGAGATGTATGGATGCATGGTTACACAAACAGATCAAAACACAGATATCTCATCACACACCTGTGCATGTGTACTGCTCGTACCATTTGAGCGTGTGTATGTGTGTGTATGTACAGTTGCCCATCTGGTGTTTCTCACAATAACCCTCATACAGTTACTAGACACAGGTACACACACACACACACACACACTAAATGAAGTACAAAAAAGTGAGAGTATGTTTTATGTACTAGAAACCACATGTCATTCACCTGGTGCCGTGTGTGTGTGTGTGTGTGTGTGTGTGTGTGTGTGTGTGTGTACAGCAGGTGTGGAGCTCCTGCTGGTGTCACGGCGATTATCTTTCCCCATGTCAATGCTGAGTGACAGGATAATGAGAGATGGTTCCAGGAAAAAGATGATTCCCACCACTACCTGCACCATGGGGGGTCCCAATAAAACTCTCTCTCTCTCTCATACACACACACACTCTCTCTTTGCCTGTTCTCTCGCTCCATATTATTGATTCCTCTCTGCGTTCTGCCTCTTTTTCTCTTCATCTCTCTGTCTCTTGGTTCAGCTTTGTCTGTCTCATCTTCTCTCTCATTCTCACAACAACAGAAAGATCAGCTCAGAAAAATATGTTCAAAAATATTTCATTGATTATAATTTAACCCTCACACACACAGACTGATAGCTGGAGGCTTTGAGTAAGAGTGTGTACTCGAATTCTGCAGATGATAGTTTTATATTGAATGGAAGACCACATCATTGAATTTTAGTGTTTTAGGGTGTTCTATCCATATCAAACGATGTGTCATAAGCATTCATGAGCGCACACACACACACACACACACACACACACACACACACACACACACACACAGCATCCACAAGGGGGCAGTAGTCATACTCATACTGAGAACTCATTACACAGTGTGTCAGTGTTGTTTCTTCCACAGAATCAAGTTAAAATCATTACTAGATAAAACACTATTAGAACTCATTCAGAAACCATAAGCACGGAAGTGATGCCATAAAATATATTATATACTACATATACACCAGAACAAATTCAAACAGATTTTTTCAATGAAAAATAAGATTTGGATATTTCCCATTTGCCTTTGGGCGGTCAGATAAAACACCAGTCAGAAAGTGTTTAATAGGCAGGGAAACCAATGCATGTTATCAGATTCAGCTATGATTAGTGTCAAACTGTAATGTGTGCACGCGTGTGTGTGTGTGTGTGTGTGTGTGTGTGTGTGTGTGTGTGTGTGTGTGTGTGCGCCAGAGAGAAAGAGACACAGAGAAAGAGAGAGAGAGAGAGAGAGAGAGAGAGAGAGACAGAGAGAAACAGAGAGAGCGCACAGGTAACCAGATCTACTTGCTCTCCAAATACGCCCTTATGGGACAGGGTGGATTTGTGTGTGTGTGTGTGTGTGTGTGTGTGTGTGTGATACATGCGCCGTGAAAAGAGTCTTTGTCCCTGAGAGGTGAGGTTGAGGCAAGGAGAGGATTGGGGCTTGGACTGACATACACGTGCACACACACACACACACACACACACACACACACATACATACACACTTACTAACACACAGGCACCCAAGAAGAATATTCCTCCATTCTCTGACACACATGGATACACACACGTGAAGACACCTAAGAAGATGACCTGATATATTGAGGATTTGTTTTGACAGAAAGAAGCAGCACAGAGTCGATTACTGTACAGGACGACCTTATGAAGGGACTGGATGTGTTGTGTCCAAAAACCACTTCCTCAAATGATCTGTAACTACATAAATGCACTGTAAAATACTTGATCTGAAATGTAGTGGAGTAAAAGTATGAATGCCCCTAAAAAAGTACTGCAGAATATCAGATATTATATGATGTGTATTACTTTAAAATCTCATTTGTATCCACAAAATTTGAACACGTGTTCCCACACTCAAATTGGGCACAAAATGTAAGGACTTTTCAGTGACTTTCAAGGCCTTGTTTGTGAATTTCAAGGACTCAAAATTGGCATGACATTGATCAAAATTAGACATCATAGGGGCCTCATTTATTATTCAGGACCTATTATTCATTGATGAAATTAGATGCTATTTTTTAAAGCCATCCATTAATTTAAAAAACTTATTTTTCTAATATCCATACATTTTCAAGCATTTTCAAGGCCCGTGGAAACCCTGTTGAAAGCACAGAAATGGCTTCTGTGAAATATGTGACAATGCCATTACAGAAATCAGTGCTTTTTGAGTTTCACATTATTTTACATTACACATGCAACAATTCTCATCCTCACAGAACCAACATCAGCATCCAACAGCAGCCGTCTGAGTTGAACCAGAAGAGATTACCATGACAGACCGGGAGCTGCTTTCTATCCGTTCTAAATCTACGCCCTTGAGTTCCAGCCCTACCGCGGTCTGTAATCTGACGTCCCCATCCGCTTCCTGTCCAGCAGCCTTTCCCACAATGCACTGGGCTCCGGAGATAGCCATCAGCCACAGAGACCGGTCTTAACCCCGACACCGCTCCGGAAATACCTTCCATCTCTCTCCTTCTCTCATCCTTCCCCGATCTTGTCCTTTCTCCCGCCCTTTGCCATCCCTTTCTCTCTTGTTTGCTTCAAAAATTCCTCCCATGTCTCTTATACTCCCTCCTTCACTTTGCTAATCAGGCTGTTCCTCTCCTTTTCTGTCATACACACACACACACACACACGCACACACACACACACACTCACATACACCCTATCTCTGTCTTTCATGAAAAACACAGTGTTATTTTTAGGAGATGTACCAGTAACAGGGAACTTGGAGCGACTGTAAACTGTATTTCCTTTCCCCTCTCTGTCTCTCTCTCTCTCTCTCTTTCTGTCTTTTCTCTCTCTGTCTCTATCCATCTCTCTCGCTCTTCCCTCAATCCCTCTCACAGGAAACCGTGTCTCATAAAAGATGCACACAGTGTTACTGTTGGCCCCTCGGCAGCACACGGGCACACTCTCATACACTCTTCCCCCAGCGCAGGGATGTGTATAGCGGTTTGAGAAGGAAAAAGGGGGG
The DNA here is from genome assembly GCF_046629955.1 of Centroberyx affinis. Taxonomy (NCBI): domain Eukaryota; kingdom Metazoa; phylum Chordata; class Actinopteri; order Beryciformes; family Berycidae; genus Centroberyx; species Centroberyx affinis. The sequence continues at coordinate 18,374 of NW_027283299.1, read as the reverse complement.
GGAAAGAACAGAGAAAGAGGGATGAAGAAGAATAGATGATGGCGAGAAGGGGGCAAGAGAGAGAGAGAGGGAGAGAGAAAGGGAGACAGATCCAGACGGTCAGATCCAGACAGAGGCTTAGTGAAATTTCAGTGTAGAGCGAGCAGACAGTCGGTTAGTCAGCAGCGCTCCTGGCAGATTGGACTGTTATAATACTACAGCTTAGCCAAGGCTAAACACTATACTGTGGATTAGGTCTCTCTCTCTCTCTCTCTCTCTCTCTCTCTCTCTCTCTCTCTCTCTCTCTAGTACTTTATCCTCTCTCTCTTTCTCCCCCTCTCTCGTCCCTCTTTCTCTCCATTTCCCCTCTTTATCCCTCTTTCTTGGCATTCCTGACCCCTCACGGCCTAAAATCCTTGTATGTGTGTATTTGTGCATAAGTGTGTGTGTGTGTGTGGGGGGGAGCTGGCTTCCACCCCCCCCACCCCCCCACCCCCCGCCCCCAACATGGAAAAGAGTAATGCAGCAATAAATGAAGTGTCTTATTAGGGCTTTGGGCCACCACAACATTAAGTGTGCTCTTTAAGAGGTTGAATGGACCTAAACCTTTCCAGGAAAATACTGTCTGACAACATATTGCAACTTTGAGACCGACAAAGACTGGGACACAAGAGTTTGTATGTGTGTGTGTGTGTGTGTGTGTGTGTGTTTGTGTACCATAGACAGCAAAAGAGCCAGAAACAGGAGAAGTGTCTAAGCTCAACTGATGATTGGTCAGGGAACAACAACAACACAAAGTAACCTCGAACTCTGTCAAATGCACGCGCACGCACGCACGCACACACACACACACACACACACACACACACACACACACACACACACACACACACACACACACACACACACACACACACACACACACACACACACACACACACACACACACACACACACACACACACACACACACACACACACACACACACACACACACACACACACACAGTGACATAATAATGCACCAGAACAAAGGCAGATCTCATTAGACTGTAGCTGGATGGAGAGAATACACAGAGGAATACAAAGATGGAGGAAGGGAGGAAAGGATTAAAAGAAATGGGTGTAACAGGGCAGAGAGGAGGTAGAGAAAGAAACAGAGAATAAGGCGTTAAAAGGGAGGAAAGAAAGAGAGCGAGGATAAGGAGGAGGGAATTTTTTGCCTTTTTTCATTCAGGGAAGGTCTGCTGAGCATTCATGCAGCAAAGCTCTGCTTTACACTCGTACAGTCGCACCCTTTCACACCTGGGAGCTGTGCAGCACAACTGTTGGCCACTGAGCAGCTTCACTAGATCTTGACATGCCTTGCTCAAGGGCACATCGGCAGTAGTGAATGAAGAAGCCCACCCAGATTCCCAACAAACCTGCGGCTCTAAACTTAAGGCTACGGACTGAATAAGAAGGAGCGGAGAAAAAGAAAAAGGAAAGAGAAAAGAGGGGGAGATACTTGGTGATGAATGGTTGATTACAATGACCAAAAAATGCTTGCTTTGGGGCGGGGGGGGGGGGTTCTGTTTATCAATTTTGTAGGATTCGTGCTGCACATCAAATGAGTAGGCCGTAGAGCAACTCTTGTAAGAACACACACATACGACACACACACACTTTCAGTTTAGACAGGAAGGCAGGTGTGTTAGGGGAGAGAGAGAGAGAGAGAGAGAGAGAGAAAAGGAGAGAGTGAGATCAAGCTCTGTTATCATTGGCTGGTCAGTTGCTATGTAACACAGGTTGCCACAGAAACATCTGAATGGAACAGAAAGTATGAATGAGAAAGACAAAAAGACCCAAGATATATGTTCCTCTATTCATCGTATTCTGTTACATCACCACACGGCCATCTTGGTAGGAAAGTAACAGGTGATTATAATCAAACGACAGCCACAGCCAATGCGCTGTGTTTATGGTAAAGCACCATATTGGTAGGAAATACATGTGACATCATGGGAATACTATCAACAGAGCTGCAGTTGCATCATAAATGTCCTGTCAACTAGGGCTGGGCGATATGGACCAAAGATCATATCTCATATTTTTAGGCTGAATGGCGATACACAATATATATCTCGGTATTTTCTACGAAGTGGGCTAAATGTTCAGTTGTAAGTAGGGCTGGGTGGTATGGACAAAATCAAATATCACGATATTTTTGTACCTCGATATCGATATTGCGACAATATTGTAGGAATGACTATTGGTGCTTTCACAAAATATTTACACAATGAGATTTTTGATAAATAATCATCAGTAATGTGGATACAATGACTAAGTGGGTAAAGGCAAATAATAGAACAGCTAGAACAGTCTGGTAAGTTCAGAAAATTACATCACTTTACTGTAATGCAGCCTTTAAAACCAGGAAAAGACAACACTCATGCCATATCACGATTTTACGATATCCAAAATCTAAGACGATATCTAGTCTCATATCACGATATCGATATAATATCGATATATTGCCCAGCCGTACTGTCAACCACATCTGGTGCCGTCATGCAGGTCCATGGAGAATTGGCTGTTCACCAATGATGGCTAAATATAACAACCGGGTTAGAGAAAGAGAGATACCTGAAAAAGATTGTCATGGTGTGGGTGAAGGTCAATTAAATAATACTGTAAGTAAAAGTGTATAGTCGGATATGGTAGATTTGCTTCCAAATTTAGGTTACTCTGACATTTAGGCTGGGTCTCTACTCCAAAGCACAGTTGTAGCTTGAGGACAGTCAGCATAGTTAACCTGAACAAACATCTGCTTTTTGCCATTATTACCCAGGTAACTAGCCAGCAGGCTAATATCAAAGCAATTGATGTTGATGTTAACAGGCGACTACAAGCCACCACTAACACTAGCTTCTACTAGATGTTAGCTAGCTAGCTAGTAGGCTATGCAAATATGTGTTTACAACAAGACAGTGATGATTAGCTGACCAGTGGCTACTATGGTTAGCTAGCTAACAAGTTGATATCAGTGGCAAAATGATCACTTCCCTGAACATCGCAGGAATTAAGCACGTCTTTTCAATTCTGCTGAGATAGACAAGTTGTACGTTAAGGAATGAGCAGCTTGTTCCACCGGCAGAATGCGCATTCACTCACAACTTGGGTCTAAAGTCTACACTACGTTACATTGAAACTAGTATTTAGCTGCACCATGGAGACTTAAGGTAAGTTAATATTAGCAAACAAAGTTAATATTAGCTAACTCAAAATTAATTGCATTCACCTGGCGTCCTAGGTGTAAATCAGCCTAATTAGATGGCTAGACTGAAAACCAGCAAGACTCTGGTGGTTTTCAAAAGACCAAGATTGAAAACCCCTGGAGTAGGGGAAAAAAAGAGTTGGAGAGGAGGAGGGAGGGACAGAGGTTGGAAAGACAAGAGGGTTAACAGAAAGGAGTGTAAATCTTACTGCAACAAGGAATCAATAAGTGAGAGATTAAACAGCAGACACACAAACAGCTGTGGAAAACAGAGGGCTAGCAAGACAGAGCGAGAGAAAACACGCATCTGATTTATGGCCTTTGTACACTGTGTCTCTAGGGAAGAAAACACACCAAGATACACACACATGCAACATTCAAACACACCAAAACACTCACACAGCAATTTTTGACCCACTGAGTTTCAAACTAACTGTGTGTGTGTGTGTGTGTGTGTGTGTGTGTGTGTGTGTGTGTGACAGGGAGAGGGTGAAAGAGAGAAATAGAGAGAGGGAGACGTCAAACATAAGAGCTCCTTCCTGTTCGTCATCCATGTGAACAGAAGAGGACCTGAGTGAGACCATGCCCCCCCATTCCCACCCCACCCCCATGTGTCCTGCCCCCACTGGGAGAGAACTAAAAAAGGGAAAAGTTTTCTTTATCTCTGCTACACACAGAGACACAGAAACACGCACACACACACACACACACACACACATACACACACACGCTCAGATACCGGATACTCCCAGGAAAGGGGATCCGTTTATAACTACTCACAAGAAACACACACATTCCATTACATGTGCACACACACACACACACACAGAAAAATACAGTGGCCACGGGGGGCACACTCTGTCATCTGTACACATTAACCAGCGCTTAGTCAGAATATCCATTAACAGTAAACCACAGTGAGCTGCCTGACTCCCCACAACAAACCAAATAGCACTCTGAAAAGTTTGAGCCACCTTCAGCAAAATAATATGAATAAGAATAACACACAAGTGAAGAAGAGGACAGCAGCAGAAGCCATAAGTGTGGCTGTGGGAGACAAACCCTGGTTAGGCTGATGGAGGGGCGTAAGGTTACACCAATAAACCAATATAATGGAACAATAGTGGAAAGAGAAACACTATCACATGAAAGCACGTCTGCACAAATAGGCCTGAAGAAGTGATTTGAAAGATGACACTGATTCAACTATTCAATTCAACTATTGCTGGTTTCCCGCAGAAACCTCATATTGCCAAATATTGTTATCAGCAGCTACAGTGCAGAAAATGGCTTATACAACCCTGGGGTCAAGCCAAACCACTGAAAACGCATTATGAAATGTCAAATATACATGGGGGCCGCCAATAGGGCTTCGCTAAGCCAAAGTGTTTGCAGGACAGCGTCAATAAATGAACCGTGACTGTAAAATCAGTTGTGTAACAGTCACCACAAGACAAAGAAGAAAATAACAGCCTTTGTCACATTCTATCAGTGCGAGTGGAAGTGCCGCTTTGTTTACTTATACTCTAAATTGCAATCGACTTATTTCCTAATGGCCTTACACTGCTGTGAACAATGTGTTTGGACTAGGCTAATATTAACGGTCTATTTGAACAGGGACTGGTAAGCGGTAGAACATTTAGTTAATGAGTAGTCATGAGTAAACCAGAGGAGGAAAGAAAGGGTTTTACACTTTAGAAATGGTAGAGAAAACCAAAAAACTGGGTGTGTGCTGCCTTCTGAGAGAGAAAGCGAGAGAGAGAGAGACTGATTCAGCCAGAGAGACTGGGAGAGAAAGAAAGAGTAGGAAGGACGAGGCAGAAAAATGAGAAAAGAGAGCACAGGGAGCAGGGTGAGAGAGCATAATGCCGTGCAAACTAAAAAGGAAGGCGATAGCGTGAATAAAGACGGCGAGAGAAAGGGAGAACTGCCAATGAACTACAGCAGAGTGAGAGAGAATGAGAAAGAGGGAGAGAGGAAAAGAGACCCCCTGTTTCAACCCTACCCAATTCCCTCTCGCTCTCTCCTTATATGGCAGTGTTGCGTGTGTGTGTGTGTGAGTGTGTGTGTGTGTGTGATACGGGCTCAGTCCCAGTGTTGCTCTCAGAGGGAGCGATTAGATCAGCGAGCATTGCACCCTGCTCACACACGCTCACACGCACGCACATACACACACACTCAAACTAAAGGTTCCCTTTCCCTGCCATTTGTACCCAGCCCCCTCTGCCCAGTTTCACCACTCTGCACAATGCAAACCCCACCACCCACTCCAAGGGAATACTAAAAATGTCTATAGCATTCAATATACACTTCATCAAAAGTAGGTTATATTACAATGAACGTCTATTGCCAGGTCCTCACTAATGTAGTATATATTGAACAAAATTTGGCAAATAATTGCTCTACAGAAACCTCAACCTGTAGTTAAATCAAGTCTAAATGAAATAAAAATTGGCAAGTAACCTTGCATTTCCAGCCACCAGCTACAGAACAATCTAAAACAAGGTTTCTTTTTCAATTTGGGACCAAAATGGGAGTTTGCGTCTCAGTCCCTTGGGCCCAGTCTAATGAAAACATGCCCAACTCTTCATGTGGCAACAAGTAGGATGATGTACCATTTTAGGTCTTTAGCTAGAATTTAAAACCAGCCTCAGAACAATCGAGAAGAACCAAACTTTAAACTCTAAACTAGGAGAAAGGCAGGGAAGAGGGGAGGGAGTGAGAAGGGTGGGGAGGAAGAGAAGAGAAGAGAAGAAAAAAAGACAAGAGATTACATCACGATCGGCCTGTTTATGGGTACGGATCCTCAGAGGGGACAAAAATAACCCCTGGGACCTCTGCCTCAGAATGGAAGGAATCGTAGGAAGCCAAAATCCTCTCATTCTTTTCCTCTTTTTTTCATCTTCCCCTCCCTCCTTGTTTCCTACCTCGCTTGCACAGGTCTGCTTTCCAGAATGTTCTGGCCTAAGCCCAAAGGACTGAAACGCAGGAATCCAGGTGGCATGCGCGCACACACACACACACACACACACACACACACACACGCACAAAATGCATGCACCCACACATGCAAGGAGGAATGCACACGTAAACATACATACATGAGGGCAGACAGATCAAAACTTTTAACGAAATGTGATCTATTAATGATCTTTTTCAGTGCAACTTCTATGTGACTCCATATTTTATTTGAATTTAAAGTTCATATATGGTCCTTTATATTCTCAGTTCCATGTCCCTGGGGCCTATGGAGAGAGTGTGCACATCTGTTTCTGTTTCCATTAATCTATTAGTTGTGTAATGTCTGAACGTCCAAGCACCCTCGGTTGTGCTACCATGCAAGGGAGTAACAGAACAGGTGGGGCAAGGAGAAAGACAGAGAAAGCAGTGAATAAAGGAAGATGTGAGTAAATCATTATATATCTCAAATAATGTAGCTAAATTATCTTTAGTGGCTCTGCTCATTTGTCCTGTGATGGAGACTGCCCTTGAATGGATGAAGTATTTCCTAACTAAACAGCAGTGAAACCTCCAAACCGACAGACGAGAGGAGAGAGGACAGGAAAGACGGAAACAAGAGAGGGCAGAAAATAGAACCGGTGGCAGCGACAGGAGACAACAACAAAGTCAGAGCGACAAATCTCTTCTCCTCGAGTTCTCCTGTTTTCTCATGCCATCTTTCCCCCCACCTCCCAAGATCTTGTCATTTTTCTTTCCCTCCCTACATCGTTCCCATTTCTCCTCTCACAGAGGGAGAGGGAGCGGGAGAGAGAGAGAGAGAGAGAGAGAGAGAGAGAGAGAGAGAGAGAGAGAGAGAGAGAGAGAGAGAGAACAGAGAAAGTTTGTTTTTCCGGAGAGGACAACATTCCCAGGCCTGTACCATTCCTCTCCCTATTAATAGAGCACATACACAGACACACACACACACACACACACACACACACACACACACACACTCCAACCCAAACACCCACTCCTCCTCAATCACTATAGTTACTGTGGAAAACACAAGCCAAGACCAGGGCCCATGTCTCCATGTTTTAGCCCCCAATTGCACACATGCAAAGTTTCCAACTATCTCATTAAGCACCACAACCGTTGACACCAAGTTATGTCATCTCACCAGAGAGAGGGAGAGAGAGACAGAGAGAGAGAGAGAGAGAGAGAGAGAGAGAGAGAGAGAGAGAGAGAGAGAGAGAGAGAGAGAGAGAGAGAGAGAGAGAGAGAGAGAGAGACCTTAAGGCAGCAGTTTGACCCTGTGACCTGCAGTCAGGCTGTGATCACCACTGCTTGTACACACACACACACACACACACACACAGTTTTATTATTTAACCCACATACTTGAGACAGTAAAGTCAGTCAGTCAGTCAGTCAGTCAGTCGGTCAATCAGCCAGCCTATAAATCAGTTTGCGATGCACCTTTCACATACACAACCCAGGAATATTACTGCATGCTGATGCCATGTAGGAGGCAATTCACACTGAGCCTCAACAGAGACCAAGATCGATGTTGACGTGGGTCTCAACACTGATCTCTACCCGGCTTGTTTTGCGTGGTCGACTTACCCAGGTCGACTCTTTCACACTGACGGTCAACTCATGTATTTCCTGGTTCACTAGTCTGGTGTGAAAGGAATAAGAGTCAGTGTGACAGCCAACAAGTCAGTCAGCCAGCCCTTGGCGAGGACTCTCCCCCTCCCTCCCTTGTTAACAAACTTTGGTTCGCCAGGACTCCAGGCCTATCATTAGCAAGATTAGTGTCTCAACCTTGCTGTCAGCTGGCTGGCTGTTAACTTTCTGTTAGGTTAATGCATGTAGTGTTTAACTGTCAGAGAGGTGAGAGAAAGGTGAGAGCTGAGAGGTCAGAGTGCTGGTGTCAACACTGGAGGCTGCTCATCTCAGACCGCGAGCAGCGTTTCTCAAAACTATGGTTCAGGACCTGAAGTGGGTTTCAGACTTGTATATTGGTGGGTCTCTACATGACAGGAGTAGTGCTATATTTTAATGAGCCTGGTCCCAAAGCAAGACTGGATTTCTCAAAACTGGATCCAGGGCTGAAAATGTAAAAAAAAAAAAAAAAAAAGTTCAAGAATCTATGTTAATATACCTAAAAATGTACATGGCCAAATAAATTCTGGATTGGGTATTATATTTTAAAGCTGTACTATAGGCCACTTTGCACATTGGTGGCTCCATATGGCAGCGAGCAAAAATTTCAACTTCTCAGAAATCATGTACTGCAATGTCAGTAAACTCATATTTACCAACCCGGCCAGTCTGTGATTGTTTTACACCAAAGGATACCAAAGGGACGAGAGGCAGAAGATCTAATGTTGTTGAGTCCAGCTCTCTCTAGACAGAATGCTTCCTCACTGCTGTTTAGGAGACACTATTTCACTTAAAGTTTGGATTTGTCTCTTCCTGCGGAAAAAGAAGTGTTCATACCCAACACCAGCTTTTCATTTGGGCAAACAGGGCAAATGTACATGGTCTCAGTTAGGGTGGATGGGACGCTCTTGTCTATTGCAGCCCCACTTTGTGACTTAGGCTGTTAAAATGGGCGTGTTTTTACATAGAATTCTTGCTTAGCTCTTGCTTGCTCTAACCAATTACCTGACATAAATACTTGTGACTGACAAGAAGGTCAGGGTTCAGAGGTTAGAAATAGGTTCAGAAGTTTTTTCCTGGACCCATAATAAGCTGTCAAGAAAATCCAAAGCCTTGTGTTAAGACAGAGCACGATGAGTCTAACTGCAAGCCTTGCTGATTTCAGTGGCACAACTCTTTGTAGCCAGACGGCTCTGGGAAAAACCGAAGATTGTGCATAATCATGGCCTTGGTAAAACCTCCTCAGCTGCCTCCCATGACATACAAAATCATAATTCAAGAATAACGTAAATCAAGATTAAACATGCAAAAACCTCTTGATGTAATAAATTTTGAGATGAAGTAATAAAATCACATCATTACATTAATTAACGATTATTACTTCATAAGGGGTGTAACATATTTGTAACTGATGAGGTAAATATAATTTTGACTAATAATGTCATAACTCATGAGGATAAAAAGAATGTGATCACTTGGGTTATTACATCATTGGTCAATACTATTATTACATCATCAGCTAAAAATATGTTACACCCCTTATGAAGTAATAAGCACTGGTTAATGTAATAAAATGTTATAACATTATCCAACAATTTATTACATTAACAGGTTTTATTAAATTTTCAACCCATTCAGAGGGACAATTTTATAGCATTTTGAGAAGCTCTTACATTATCAGTTGCTTATGAATACCAATTTTCAGAAAATCCTATAAAATGTAGGAATAATAACACAAAACATTCTTAGAACGCAAAGCCTTGGATACATTATTCCTAAGCAGCCTCTTTCGTGTGTGTGTGTGTGTGTGTGTGTGTGTGTGTGTGTGTGTGTGTGTGTGTGTGTGTGTGTGTGTTTTAGGGAGGTTTGGTGAAATCTACTATCCCTCAAGGAGTGTTTCTATTTAGGTCTAAAATGCTTTGCCATGCACACACAAGCACACACACACACACACACAGAGTCAAGAGAGAGTCTTTTATGGCTGAAGGGCTGTTCAGTCTGTCAATACGATCCAGATGTGAGCGCTGCAGGAGAGAGGATAAAAATAGAGAGAGAGAGGTGAGGGAGAGAGACAGAGAAAGAAAATGAGACAGAGACAGAAAGAAAGCGAGAGAGAGAGAGAGAGAGAGAGAGAGAGAGAGAGAGAGAGAGAGAGAGAGAGCGAGAGAGAGAGAGAGAGCAGACAGAAAAACAGAAAAACAGGCAGACGCAGAAACAATGATCTCAGTGGGAGAGGGGGGATAAACATATGAGACAGACAGACAGACAGACAAAAGAGGGTCAGGGGTGAATGGAAAGGTGCACAAACCCCTGGGGGAGGGAGAGGGGGAGACAGAGAGAGAGCTAGGGAGAGAGAGAGAGAGAGACAGACAGACAGAGACAGAGCTGGAGAGAGAGAGATGTAAGAAAAGATGTAAACTGGGTTTGTTTTATTGTCCAAGCATTCCACTCTCCTTCGTCTCTTCTCTCAAACAGAAACACTAGCCCCTCTGATGTCACCGCATTCCAATGGCAACATACACACACACACACACACACACACACACACACACACACACACACACCCGTCCCACACACGGTTGCCATGGACAACCAAGGGAACACGTAAGGGCGGCCATCATCCAACGATTCTAAAAAAAAGTGCACAGCTCCGTCACTGTCGGACCTAAACACAACGTTGGTCGCTAAACCAAAAGTGCTTTGAACCTTTTGAAGTATGGGAGCTCCCACTGTCTCCTCTCTCTGACCGGCACATCAAGGGAGCTGCACAACGGTAGTGTGCTATGGTCAAATGCCTCCCCCAAACCCACTTCCTGCCCTGCCCTCTCAATGGAGATAATTATGGTTCCTGTGAAAAGGATAACAGAGACCAAGTAGCTCCTTAAAAGGCAGCATCCATGTTGTTTTCACCTCTGTGCACATTTTTCAAATTAAAGCCAATACCGCATGTTTTTCAAATATAAAGCATATGCTTTTCAAGTCTGTATGAAGGAGTGCAGAAGCAGAAGCCCTTTATTATCTTTATGGCATTTCTTTTGCTTTATTAGAAAGCGTGCAGGAGACAGTGGCAGGAGAGATGGAACAGAGAGAGGGATGGGATGCCACAAAGCTCATTGTGGGCTGGATTTGAACCCACAACAATACAGGCTTATTGAGACATCAAAACGCTCCATGAGGCCCCTTATTGTTCACATTTCCTTGCTGGTTAGAATGACATAATACATTTCATTAGAAACATTGACTGCAACAGATGTCAGCAAAGCCTGAATGTGTCAGGTATTATAATGCCATATTTCATTTTAGGTCCATACGCACTGGATGCTATAATTCAGTGTTTCCCAACCCAGTCCTCAAGGACCCCTTTTCCTGCAAGTATTGGTTCCAGCTCTACTCTTGCGCACCTGATCCAGTTAAGGTCTTAATGCTGATTGGTAGAGACAGATCTACCCGAACAGAGCAGCATGAAAGTGTGTAGGCCCCATTGGGATCAGGTGTGCAAGAGTAAAGATGGAATAAAAACTTGCAGGACAGGGGGTCCTTGAGGACTGGGTTGGGAACCACTGCTATAACTGATCTGCATCAGCAGAACTGGCACCTGCATTTCTACACCATGATGGTAATATTGCCATATAAAATTTTCTTGAGTGACACTAAAGTTTACATGGTCTGTACTATAATGTGTTTCATATATTTAGACACTGTCTAGGAGACTAGCTTGACTATCTAGTGTGTATTACATTTTAGGTCCTATTGCCTTGAAATAGGTCAGAGTTCACTGTAGCTCCAGAGACCTCACAAGAACAAAAAACAAACAAAACAGCCATTTTGGTCCTCAGTTGATGTTCCAAAAGTTCAAAGCAGACCCATCAAGGCGGTTTGATGAGCTCTTGACGCTTTTACTGCGCACTGAGCCATTGAAAACAATTAAAACAGAGGGTAGAACTCGCACACTAGTTTATGCCTTCAATAATATTTATTCAAAAACACAGGCGATTCATCAGGCACAAAGTATCTATTAGATTCAGGTGTTCACCTGCCTAGTTTTATGTCTGGGCTACACCTACAGGGTGTGGCCTTGTAAGAAACCTAATCAGAAGGGAAGGTTTCAGGGTATTGGAAACAACTGCCATGTTTGCGAGCATCTAATGTTTTCATTATGTTTCTGCCTTTATAATTAGGCTGACGGCTTACAAGATAACATCAGGTTAAGTGTACTGAAAGATGAAACATCTCTTGAAAGGGTTTTAAGCATTGCTCAATTTTGATGAGGGGATGGCTAAAAGGAGGAGAGAAAATCCAAGTGACAGAGAAGTCTGTAACCATCACTGTTGTTACAACTGAGACCAGCAGGTTACTCTGGAAAAAAGTTAGGAAAGCGAGATGACTGAGAAAAAGGTGAGGACAGGAGAAGAAAATATGAAAATAACAAACTAATCAGAATGAGTGAATGACATGTTATTCGCATCATGATACAATAACTTGACATAAAACAAAAGCCAAAAAAGATGGAAAAAGGCACAACAACGTGAGAAGGAAATAAGCGAGGATGCATGGATGCAGGTGTGAGAAACCAATTTCATCCGCCTCAAGGGAAAAACAGAAACCTGATACCTACAAGGACGCACAAAACTCGTCCCCCTGAAACTTCAAGGTCACATCGCTGGTCAAACAGGCTATTTTTAGGAGCTTGACGTCGCCTTATCTTGGACATTTTGTCTGCTCAGCCTTCATTCACAACCTTGTAACTTTTCGGTGAGAATTGCACCTGCACTGAAACGGTGTCAGATACATAAATTGTCAATAACAAGATACAAAAAGAATAAGTGACCATAATGTTACAAAAATAATGCAACAAAGTGACACAGAATGCTTTTAGTGTTTATAGTTTTAGTTTATAGTTTTTTTGTGTTTTATAGTTTATTGCCATATCTTATACAAGGTGTCAGATGCATATATATTTCTTTCTATTCACCAGTGGTTGTTGAACTATGGGTTCAGGCCCCAAATCGTACTACAAGTCTGTTTTTTGGGGGTCCCAACGTGGCAAAAGTCTTAATGTTTGCATTAGACTGGGAGACCAGATTCTCACATTTATTAAGCTTGGGTCCTGGCCTGAGACGTTTTAGGAACCTGTGTGTTCCAGTAACGTTTAATATGAATGACGTGTCTGTAGCACATGGTATGAACCTTGAATAATTCTTCTCCTCTTCTCACAATAACTTTTCAGAACCGTACAATCGAAATGCCAACTGGTGGATAAAATGTTTGAAGGGAAAAGAGTCGAGGCTCGGTTGAAAATAAGAAGCCTATTGAGGAGTGAAGAAGGACTACATTGTTTCGGGAAAGATGGACCCATTTACCCACAATCCCCTGGCTGTCACTGGGTGATGGGAGCTTTGTGTGAGCCCTTCAAGCAATCCTCTGGGGACACACACACACACACAGCACTAACATAGTGGGAGCACACACACACACATACAGAGAGTATAGACAGACAGACCCCCCCATACACACACACACCTCCAATCTGCAGATAAATGGTAGTCATCATCATTAACCATCATCATTACCATGGCGATCATTACGGCTGTTATGATTGGCAAACTTTCCACGCCGTCGGAAGAATGTGAGAGAGACAGCCAAGGGACAGCAAGTCAGCACACACACACACACACACAGACACGCACACACACACAATTTCATAATTCCACGGGCTTGCTAGCAAAGTTTGGCAAGGACGACACATGGGAGACATTTGCTAGCTTCAATGTGGACATTTATACTCCAACCAAGATCAGTTACAAAAGCAATCAGTACGGCTGGGTATCACTGGAAATGTTTTGATACCACTGGTTCTGGTTCAAGTGATTCAAATTAACAGCGCTGTCAATGCCAAAATTCACTACTGACAGGCATTAGAGATGTACCAATACCCCTCCATCACTGCCCACAGTGTTTCTGAGTATTACACTTTGGGGTATGACTCACAATTAAGCCAGCGGTTTGGGTTCATTTGACAAAAATGATTGAGGTAGTGATTAGTTTTTGGGCTGGGCCGTATCAGATTTTACTACTGGGACAATTCAGCCCAGTATCTGATGCCAGTGCGGGTATCAGTGCACCCCTAATAGGTATTTTGTTTTTTAATACTCATTCCTTATGATCAGCCAGGGTGATATTATCTATCCGCTCTGTTTGCATCTAACCTTACAAAACACAGTCCAGTGGAGGATGCAGCCTTTTCATCAGCTGCTTCCCAATAACTTTCCCAAGAAATTTGACCCACAGTCCACAAAGTTTACTCCCTACTGTCTGTTTTCAGGCTCACGTCAGGACAACTGTTTCACACACACCCTGTTACACCCAAGGGCTACAATTGGCACACACACACTTACACATCCATTAAAGCCCTTTTCATACCAGTGCGGAGCTCCTTACCACATGCAAACAATACACAGCAACAGCATTGAAATGTGGGGAGCTGATATGGGTGACATTGCGAACTGAAATGTTTTAACTTTCTTATCACTGAACACACACATAATCTATCTTTCTCACACTCTCTCCCTCTCGCTCTCACTCTCTCTCACACACACACACACACACACACACACACACACACACACACACAGCAGCAGCCGCCGCAGACTGTACGCTCTTACACAAATGTGACTCGACTTTAAAAACCGAAAGAGCGAAAGCCACACAACCGCTAACAAAGCCACAATCTCTCGCCCAGCATGCACCGGGTTTAAGTGTCAGGGCAGAAACCCCATTATAGTCAAGCAGGAGACAAAAAACACATCTGAGACCGCCATTAAAGCAAACTGCAAGCAGCTCCTGCGAGGGAAGGGAATAGGCAGTTAAATGTCTTACCTGGTGAGGAGGCACGAAGCAGCCACAGCCAACGGACATGGGGAGAAAAGAGAGAGAGGGGAAGTGTTAGTTGTAATGTTGAGAAGGCATACAGTACACAGAAGGCACAGTGTGGAATAGCAAACAAGTCGGATTGTATATCTGATAATATGGATCTTATTTCTGCTTTCAGATGAAACCCTAAAGAAGAATTTAAAAACAACAGCCTTATTTCCACATTGATGACCGCGTCTCTGAATTTTCTAGCATGGGTTTAATGGGCTTTGACACCTCGTGAAAAATCATGAAAATCACTCAAATTGGAGTTATGCACACACGACGCATACAGACATATATTACATATGGACAGACGTGGATCACACACTAAGCTGGAACTGGAGGCTGGCAGCTCCATTACTCTCCCAAATGAACCGTGATTGCACTGAACATCCATTTTATTTAAATGGCATTAAAAAATATTCATGAAAAGAAAAAGAAAAATGTAAAGATGTAAAGAAATTTACATCCTAATGGCACTGAGCATGTATTGTCGAGGAACAACTGAACAAATGTCATTACAAGTGACTTATTATGGCACCCCCACAAAAAAAACCCAAAAAACCCCAAAACATAATAGCAACAAATTGATATTCTGCTTGCGCTTCAAGTGGTCAGTGAGTGAGTGCTGAGTATTTTCCTGCCAAAGAATAAGAGACTGCACTCTGACTAAATGCTAACAGTGTGTTGGGTCTGGCCCGTTCTCCTGCTCCATCAACACTTGGCTTGCTGGCTGGCCCCGCTACATTGAGGAGAAAACTTCTATAAAACAAGTGCAGTGCAGCTTAGTATTCAGCAGCTATCTGTTACTGTGCTGATCCAGGCTGAAATGGATTTGGAATTGGACTTCTATTATTCAGGCTCAGTCACAGAGGCAAACCGCCCGGCTTCCAACCTGCCAACAACAAGGAGGGAGAGACGAGTTCGACTGGCTTCGGCTCCGTGGCACAACTCTGTCTGTCTGAGCTGAGGTGAAATCCCTCACAACGGATTGACTACATTAAAGATAAGTTTCTCTCTCGCGTTGTCTCTGTCTGTGTGTGTGTGTGTGTGTGTGTGTGTGTGTGTGTGTGTGTGTGTGTGTGTGTGTAGCACTTCTAGTTGCCTCAATGTAAACATGAGTTTTCAGTAAGGATTAGCCTGTGTGTGGATGCAGACGGATATACCAGACAGGGCACAAACACACACACACACACACACTTTAAATACTTCATTTGAATCCACTGAATTAAATTCTGATCATGGTGAAATATAACTGAGGTTGAATACAACCTCAGGCACATTTAAAGATACTACACTATTTTTTTTTGGAGATGAACCTGTTCTCACACACAAACACACACACACACACACACACACACACACACACACAAGGACGTTTTATATTAACACACACACAGGTACGAGTCAACAAATAAATGCCAGGCGAGGAGTATGCAGAGTAACAAATGGATGCAATAAATTTGTAGTGATTTTAATTGCAGTGGAGAAGTTCAATGAAGTTTAATTTGGCTGAAAAAAGCTTGTCAAAACCACCAAGTCCGCTTTGAACAAGGAGAATACTGAATATTGATCTTATATAGTTATATATCATTAGAATGTCTTACACCATCCTGTTACACTGAATGCCAGTTCCTACTGTGTTTGTACACTGAACAAGGAGAATATTGAATGAGGAATCTATAAACTATAAAATAAAAGAGTATGGTTTGCACTCTCTCTAATATGTGAGGAGTGTCAGTAATGTAATGTATGTAATGGTGAACTCTCAAGTTGCTGTACATTTTTGGCAATTAAAGTTCTACTGATTCTAGAGTGTAGATGGTGAAGAGCAGTAGAGCCATAGCCCCCTCTAGTGGCCAGAAGCTGAAATGACCGCCATCCATTAATCTGGCAGGCGGTCAGCCGCATAAACAGACATTCAGTCCAGAGGTTCCCAAACCTTTTGATACAAACTGACATGCTGTAGACCACACACCATCATTTGGTAAAAACCAGCAGCCTCCATCTGAGAAGATATTTGCTGCACTGTCATTGTGTTTACTTGTAATGAATAAAATAATAGTCAAATTGATGCATTCCTCATTTTGCTAGGAGCACCCCGGAATCACCTCCGGGACCTCTGGCGGTCTCTGGACCGCAGTTTGGGAACCACTGAGTCAGTCATTCAGTCCTTTGGTTATTCATTCGTTCAGTCAAGTCAGAGACACAAAACCAGTGTGTGCCAAAGTGCTTTAGAAAAAAGGGTGGGGGTTTCCAAAAACAGGGGGAAAAGGAGGCAGAGGGACAGCAACAGCAAAATTAAGACACAAGGGACAGGACTGCCTGGGTAAAAGCATGAAATAAGAGCAACGGAGCATAAAAGAAGTTGTCAGACGCAGTGAAAGGCCAATGAATAAAAATAGGTTTTAAGATGAGTCTCTGATCTGATGCTTCGGGGAAGGCCAGTCCACAGTCTTTGGTCCCGGCGCAGCCACGGCAAAAGCTCTATCACCCATAAGCCTCAACTGGGACCTCAGGACTGCCAGTCAGGCCCAAGACACACAGACAGAGACTGACTCAGCAGGATAAGGAGCCCGCTGATAAGGGCGTTGCTCTACTCATTGAGTTATATAGTGAATAGAAGCTCTAACCCCGAGACACTGACACACACACACATGCATGCATGCTGTAGCAGTGCCCGAAATCAACTTTTTGTCTGACCTGCCAAGGGTCAAACTAAAAAAAAAACGTTTTAAATTACTTGCCAAGAACACGTTTTACGAGCCAAAATAATCAATATACAGTACAATTCCTCAAAATATGTCACCCTGCCTGTTTTCAGTTCTATTGTGTAGAATCAGGTACTGATGAAATACTTAAAGTTACAGCAAATATTCCAGTGTTGATAACTGTTGATCTTTCAGTGACAGTTATTTGGAGTTGATTAGTGCTGACTGGAGAGTTGTTTGTCCACTCATAGAGCTTATATGACTCTGGAGTGACTCTTCAAGTGTTTAATCTGCTCTGATGGGTGTGGACTTATATAAACACCGGCATAGTGTTGATTTTTCACATTCTCATAGTTAAATTAACACTGATGAATTTGCTGTGTACATATTCTGTTGAAGTTAGTGTTTCACATTTTGGTATTAATCCACAAATAATGTGGATTTTAGACACTACCCCTTTGTGTAGAGCCAGCGTAACAGGCAGCCAATCAGGAGCCTAGCTGATACAGAGACAGTGGTTTGCTTTGATTTGATTGGCTCAACGGTATAAGTGAGTTCCATGGCAAAGACCAGAGCCTGAATGTAACTGAGACATTCAAATGTTATCGTGTCGTGTAGGTGTGACTTGTGACCCTTAAAGATGAAATTGACCTGCATTTGACATTTGGCGGGTGGTATTTTCAGACCTTGATGCATACGCTAAAACACACACACACACACACATTTGCACACACACACACACACACAGGAGAGACAATAGTCAGTGGATGAGGCATCTGTACACTATGCTACTATTGTAACCCCTTCATAAAATCAAATATGTATACGCACAGGCACACGTACACATTTGCATTTTTTTCATTAAGCTCTCTTGGCTTGGTTTGTTTATTTGTTTTACAGGTAGA
>NW_027283298.1:0-183278 GCF_046629955.1 Centroberyx affinis | reverse complement strand
CAGAGCTTTTTCAAATTTTGCCTCCTTTTTGACACTTTTTCATCCTTCGATCATCCCCCCCCCCCCCCCCCCCCCCGTCCCTGAACTTTATGACTTTCTTACTGCCTGCTTGTTCGTAAACAAATGGGTTGCCGGGCAATGGGGGGCAAACATAGCATTGGAGCAGGTTGTTATTGGAAGGGTTTTTTATGCCAAGCATTGTTGCAAGCTCACCCCCCCCCCCCCCCCCCACACACACACACACTCACTGCCCCTATACACCCCCCTCCACCCCTACCTCTGGAATCTCAAGCCCTCTACATCTCATTCAGGGGAAGGCAAAGAGAAAATGTGCAGTGGAACCCAACTGGATCACCCGTTTTTTTGTTGGTTTGAGTATGTTTTTTTTTGTGTGTGTGTGTGTGTGTGTGTGTGTGTATGTGTGTGTGTATGTGTGTGCCCAGGTGTGGTGTGATGGTGTGGTTTGTCTTTTCACATAGGCCTTGTCTATCCACATAATCTGGGGACGTTGAACGGAGGATTACTGAGGATTTGCTGGGAGAAGAGCGAGTCTCAGTAGTAGTTGTAGATTTTGTCTGTCTGGAGCCACCTTGGATAGAGAAGACATGGCCTGAGGTGCTGTAAGGAAGTGACTTTCCCCATACATCCTAGACTGTGAGAGAGAGAGAGAGAGAGAGAGAGAGGCAGAGAGACCGAAAGCTAGATTTGTGCACTAAATTAAGTGAGGGGGGCGGGGGATATAAAGAAGGGGCAGAGGGGGTGTTTCTTTCCCCTCTCTCCCCTTCTTTTCTCTCTCTCCCGGTCTCCTTGGTCACACACATGCACACACACACACACATACACACACACACACACACCCTGACGAGGGCTCAGTCCTGCTATGGCCACCGCCGCCGAGGAGAGCTCCCCGGTCCCGGCCAGCACAGCACCACAGCAGCCTGACTTTGAACCTAGCGTAGAACCCAGCTCAGCACCAAAACCCGAGCCCCGCAGCGAGGCCCAGGCGGCGTCCCGGCACGACCGAGAGGAAGAGGAGGATGAGGAAGAGGAGGAAGGGGGAGGAAGCTCTGGAGCGGGACGAGAGGAGAGGGCAGGAGGGCAGAGTTCGGACCCGGAGTGGGTGGAGGAGAGGTTCCGGATCGACAGGAAGAAGCTGGAGAGCATGCTGTACGGTGAGTGGGCTGGGATTATGATAATAATAATAATGATAATAATAAACTTTATTTATATAGCATTTTTCAAAACAAGGTTACAAAGTTCAAAAATTGTCATAAAACATAAGAGTAAAAGTAGGACTGAAAGGAAGTAAAAAGAAATATAAAGTAAGAGAAGAAAACAAGGATAAAAGAGAAAATAAAATTATAAAATCATGATAGAAAGTCATAAAAGAGAAGCCACAGTAAGAAAATGCCTTGACATAGAAGTAAGTTTTAAGGAGTGGGATGTTCACCATTCTCCAACATTACATGGTTTCTCATGGAGACCCAGTAAAGTTAAAGAACATGCACCTGCACTCCTGTGGATTCCCCCCTGACACCATTAGAGTCCACTCCACACGCGGCACCGGGTGAAGCTCCCGCCTCTGAAAGTTATTCTGTCGACGATGCCTATCATGGCCTCCCAGTGGGGCCCGTACACACCGCTCTTGTTATCTCCCTGACCCCGTGTGTCTTGTCAGGGCTTCCAGGTGGCTGTGCTCTTGTTGTCACCATCAATATAACTGCCATCCGGCCGACTCCTGTAGCTGTATCACCGTGATTTATGACCCGCAATGGCTTATGCATTCAGAACTCTTTTCGCTATTATCATCCCTGTCTGGGGAGCAGAGGTAACTGCCTCTGTTAGTTATCACTGCTTGGCAGCTTTATGACAAATGCCTCCCCTGCGTTAACTGGGGAAGCTCTTTCTGACAGCGCGCTACTGCCGGGGAGAGTGGGTGGTATTTGTCTATTTTGTCCTCGCCCTTGATGCGACGAGCGAATTCATCTCTGATAACTGCTGGTTGTTTTAATGCGTGTGTGGCTGTGCTTTTGTGACTATTTGAGCAGCCTGAGTCAGAGAGTATATACCATGTATCTCTTTCCGTTCGGTGCTGCTTCGCACGTCGGAAAACTCTGCCAGACTGCACTTGAGACTTAGGCGAACAGTGTGAAGATGAGGGTTTGAGGAAGAAGGTGTTTTTTTTTTTTTTTACACATTCCTTGGTGTTTTTTGCAGTTGTTATTAGATTTTTTTTTTTGGTGGAGTAGGAGGTCTTTGCGTCACTGAATGCCATTGATGTGATTAGCTGTTTCTAGGCTAATTTGTGCCCCCCCCCCCCCACCCTCCCAACCTTCTCTCTCCACCCCTTACTGTTCTCTTCCCATTCCTCGGCTTTGGCCAGCGTAACCCCTAGCGATGAGGAGGGGCGGGGGCGTTCCCGGGGCTCCCCCCCTTGTACCCTGTAAATGTCACCGAGGAGCGACGGCCTTTTAAAAAAAAATGTTTATGTTCCCGGCTGCCTCTTGTTCCACTCGCTCTGCAAATTTCAGCCTGGTCAACATACAAATGTTGACCCTGCACAGCTGTCTGAACAGCAATACAGCAATACGACAAATAATACCAGTGAAAAAAGTAAAAAAAAACAAACTGTTGCTTATCTTTATCTATTTGTTAAATACATTTTACAAAACACTTTTTTTGTATGGTCCATAAATGCAGACATTGTAAACTTCCTATCTGTCTTTCAGCTCCAAAGCGTGAAGACGGCGTGACAGGCGAGGAGTTTTTTGAGAGAGTAAGTCATGTTTCACACAGGAAAGGTGTTTTATTCACAAGCCTAACAAAGCCAGGAGATGAAACAAAAGAAAATCCAGCTGCTCTCTCAAAGCATCATCATGCATTAGGTCCCTGTTTAAATGCAGCATGCAGATCAGTGAGAGCCTGCTGCCGGCACTCTAACATTTGCTCTATGCTCTGCACCCAGTGATTATTGCTTTTATAGAGGTGATAATTACAGTCTTTGAAATGCAAATCAACCTTTGTATTCACGGGCTGAGGAAATCTGTTTCGTGTCTGTATGTGTTTATGCGTGTGTTCTGATTGTGTGTGTTGTGATTTTGTGTGTGTGTGTGTGTGTTGGTCTCTGTGTGTGAGCCTTGTTGGAATGCGATAACAGGCGTCGCTCCCACAGTTAAATGCATTCCCCCTCCCAGCAACTGTCTTTGTTTCTTGCTCTCCTCTATTGTTTACGCTTCCACAGGTAATGAGAGAAACTGACACTCAGGTGAAATGGCCCTCCAAGCTGAAGATTGGAGCCAAGTCAAAGAAAGGTGACAAACTCTTTATATTTCAGATGCAACAACATCAAAGCCTCCTGTCTCTGCCCCCCCCCCCCAGTGTGTTTTTCTCTCACCCTTCCCCATAAATATATTCACCATCGCCCGCTTAACACGCTCAAACACATGGCGTTAAATTTGTACGACACTTTTGGGACTTCCCTGTGAAACAGAGCTCTCGTTTCCATCTAGACCCGCATGTGAAGGTGGAAGGGAAGAGAGCCAATGTGTTGGAAGCCAAAAAGAAGATACTAGAAGTGCTAGAAACCAAGGTGAGTGGGCTGAGGCCCGATGTACACAGTCTGCATGAATAATTATGGCAACAGATGTCGTTATACTTTTACATGCTTGCTACACTGCTACAGTACTACTGCTCCACCCTCAATAGAAGGTATTTGTAAAATCCTGTTGTACTAACAAAAGAGTTGCAGGATGGGAGGACTTCTACAATGTCTAATGCTGTATGTGCATAAAATATACACTGTATTGGCTTATGCATTTCTTTTTCTTGTTGCATCTGCACCCATGAACCTCTGAAATCAACTAAGTATTGAAATATAACATGCAGGTGAACAAGGTGACTCTAAAGATGGATGTGGCCTACACAGAACACTCCCATGTGATCGGGAAAGGCGGTGGGAACATCAAAAAGGTGATGGAGGTCACATCCTGCCACATCCACTTCCCTGACTCCAACCGCCACAACGCTACAGGGGAGAAAAGCAACCAGGTAACTCTCTCTGAACCCCGAGGAAACGGGCAACAGCCACTCAACATGCAGCAAGAACAGTAACTGTCACTTTGACAAGGATCTGAAAAATTACACATTCAATGACTTACTTTCAATTCAGTTTTGTGCCAACTTTTCTCACTTGTTTTGGCTCATCTGTGCAGGTCTCCATTGCTGGGCCAATTGAAGGAGTGGAGTCAGCCAGGAGGAGGATAAGAGTGAGTGGTCAACAGGGAGGGAAAGCCAGAGGATTGATTTTTATTTGTCTGGAAGCACAATGTCTTCACTCCTGTCATGACATAGAGATCGATAGAGAATGATTAATAGACTGTCCCCATAACAAAAAGAAGATAAGTGTATTTGGCAAAAAGCCCAACATTATATCCCCTGTCTCTGGGCCCATCTCTCTCTGCCTCTTTTCTTCCTCTCCTCTCCATCCCATTCTCTCTTTCTCTCTCCATCTCATCTCCTTACCCATCCCAGGACCTGCAGCCGCTGGCCTTGACCTTTGACCTCCCGGTCAGCCTGGTGCCCCAGGCCCTGCCGGATGCAGGCTCCCCGCTCATCCAGCAGGTAGTGCAGGCGTTGGGGATCAGTGTGAGCTTCAGGACCCTGCCGCCCCAGCCTCAGGCCCAGCCCCCCTTCTATGGCAGCTGCTGCACCGTCCGCGGTCTGCAGGGCAACGCCGCCGCTGTCAAGGTTAGTAAACATTTACATTGTAACATTTACAACTTAGGGAGTGCTTTTATCCAGTTTACAATGAATACAGCAGTAGAATAAGCTCAAATTCTTATTACAAGCAGCCAATAGTAAGGAGTGAAAGGGCGCAAAGGTCATGGTGCCCTGACAATGTTGCTGTGACCATAGAGCGATCATGTAAAAGTGAAGTGCTAGGGAAAGAAATCAAATACTAGCTTATAGAAATGAGTTTGTAAACACATACAAGTACAGAAGTTTGGTTGATATGAACCAAGAAAGTTGGTTCATACTTTCCTAAACTGTCAGTAATCAGTCATGAGCACATACATGTGTATTTGCCCACTAGTGCTACTGCTGCTGCTATTAATATATTATGTGTATGCGTTGTGTGCAGGCATGTATGTATGTACACACCAGTGTGTGTAGAGAGTAGATATGCATGCAACTTGGTAGATTTGCGGAAAAACCCAAACAAACCTGACAAGAAACCTACTGACACACAGATAGATAGATATAACAAACACACACACACACACACACACACACACACACACACACACACAATGTCTCATCCATTTGTGTTTCTCCACAACACCGTATCATCTCATTCAATCTCTCTCCTGCAGAAGGCGGTGTGCATCCTGATGGAGCTGCTGCTGGGGTCAGAGGTCGGGGGTCAGGCAGCGGGGGTCATGGTGAGCAGCCAGCTGGACGTCACCTCCCAGCAGCACCTCTTCCTGTTGGGGCAGAACGGAGCCCACTTCCTGGGCGTCATGCACCAGACCCAGACCCAGATCATCCTGCCGGACCTCAGCGCTCCGCAGAACCCGCCCTCGCTGCTCATCCAGGGCAGCGCTGACGGAGTGTGTCTGGCCAGGCAGCAGCTCATGGTAGGAAGGGGCTTGGGGGAATGGGAGCGCTGGATTAGGCTTGTTTCGGTTGTTTAGGTAGGATTATGTTAAAGAACAATCCCGAGAGCAAGCAGTTTCTTATTCTTTGAGAAATTGGAGCACTTGCATATGTCAAAACTCATTTTCCATGCTTGTGTTCTGTTACTATTCGCTACATTCTGCTCTAAATCAGCTTGTTTGCTGCTGCAGTGACCCGATTTCCCCACAGGAATCATTTAAGTGTCATCCAATCTCATCTTATTTTGTATTTTCTTCCTTCCCCTCTCTCCCCTTCTTTTCTTTTCTCTCTCATTTTGTGTGGTGTATGCGTGTGCACATCCAGGACTGCCTGCCTGTGTGTCTGATGTTTGACATGCGTGAGGATGGGGAGGCAGATCCTCGTAAGCTGGCTGAGATGATGCAAAACCTGGGAGTGTTCATCAGCGTCAAGCCTAAAGTCAAACAGACCAGCAAGGTACGGCTTTATTCATGCAGCCTCAGTACTTTCACCCTGTCACATATCACCTCCATCCATAAAGCAGAGGTTATTTTGTTGTTCCCATTGGCCACCAGTCCCGTTATTTAATTCATTTTATTATGTCGAAACAGTCAATCTGGGACTTTCAGACCCACTGAATCATTCCTATTGAAATATTTCTGATTTCTGTGTTAAACCACTCTTGCTTGACTGTATTCTCACTTGTCGTCTCACTTGATGAGCTGCGGTGTTGCATGCTGATCTAAGTCTCTGTATTGGTGTATAGTCAGTGGTGGTGAAAGGTCTGGAGAGGAACATCTCCAGTCTGTATGAGGCCCGTCGTCTGCTCCTGGGGCTGGATTCCTGTGAGACTGCCAAGGTAACCAAGATGACCCCTGACCCCCTGCTGACCGGCAGCGGGCTGACCAACTACTGGCTCAACATGTTGCTGCAGCAGCTCCGCCTGTCTGAGCAGGGTGAGCCTCTCTGTGTCCTTGTCTATATTTTAGATATGAACTTACTGTGATCTTCTACTCACTATCTTTTGTGCCTCCCTCGCTGGTCAGGCCCTGTGTCTGCTCCCACTCCTGAGGTGATGATTGGATGTCACAGTCAGGCTAAGCCCCGCCCCTTGCCTCCGCCAGGCTTGGCCCCTCCCATTGAGGAAGGGAGGGCAGGACTGAAGGGGACCGACAGCCGGCCACTGGAGAAGGTTTCTATGTGTTTGATTATTGAAAACGCTCTCAGTAAAGCCCAATGACACCAAAACCAACCACTGATTTTCTCTCTTTCTTCTTCAGATCCCAGAGAATGAGGACCAATCCGGCCAATCAGAGGATGAGAGCTTCGGGCCCATGGTGATGACATCATCAGAGGTGTGTGAGGCGGTGTGCAGCGGCAGCAGCAGCAGGATGGGACTGATGGGTCGGAGGGGGAGCCTCCAGGGTCCCGAGCTCAGCAGGGTTTTCAGCCAGATGGGCAGACGACACTCTACGGGTCAGGCCCTGACACACAGGTGAACACACACACACATGCACACACACACACACACACCTGCATGTGCCAGATCTGTCTGGAATCCGGCCTAAAGTTGCAAACACAGAAAACCAAGTTAGAGAAAGCAATGCTTGTTGTTTCTATCTTGACCTCATCTATATTTAGCTTTTTGCTGAATCTCATTCTGTACTCTCGTGGCACTCCAGATAACAGAGAAACTTTGCAGCGCTGTGCATTTTTACTGGAGCAGCTCTGCCCTAATGCAGCTCATAATGATATAGCATCATGACACTGCCTTTGAAATCCTCCTATTAAGTCTCAGCATTACTGCTACCCTGGGATAAGGAGTAAGAGTTGTTAAGCTCTCAAGTTTTACAGACATTTCCTTTGTGTGTGTGTGTGTGTGTGTGTGTGTGTGTGTGTGTGTGCATCTCCTGTATGAGGCAGATTCCTGAATGGAGAGATTGAGGGAGGGAGGAGCGACAGGAGGAACAGCCTGAGGAGAGAGGTGTCGCTGGCTCACGATGCTCTCACAGATGAGGTGAGGAGAAACAAGAAGTGGAGATCTCTCTCTTTCTCTCTTTCCTCCCCAGCTGATACATTACAGCCGAGGTTGTGAAGAATCTAATATAGTTACAACAGATTCTCAGTGATCAGATGTTTGAGTCTCTATACCTGACTTAAATAAGGAGAGGTTTGCTAGTGCTTTAGAATGAATCCTTGTCTAGAGCATAGGGGAGCATGAGAAAGAGAAAAAAGACAAGATTTAATAAACCTTTGTTTATCCTATGCCAAGTTTAGATGACAAGATAGATTGAACGCAGCAGCAGCATTTTATTTGTGGTGTTGTGGAACCAATTGATTTCTCACCTCCCTGACCCCTGCCAGACTCCGTTTTGAGAATTGATTTTTCTGTTTGTTTGCTTCCCGCCTTATTTGTCATCTCTCGCTCTCAAAGTTACCGTGCGGAGGATTAACAAGTTTACCACCATAACAGCAGGAAGCGTTGCAGCGCGTGGGTGTTTGTTCCCGCCGTAAATTAGGTTCCCCCCCTCCTGTCCTCAGTAGCCAGAGAAAAAATAATTCAATTTCATGCATTATTTACCTTCTCTATTTCCTGTTTGTGTTGTGCAGGGTTATGACTATGAGAAGAAGAAACTGCTGGCAACCCGAGGTTAGTGCTCCTAAATGTTTAATATTTCTTCCTGTCTCACTGTGGCCTCAAGAGCTCTGCACAGACTTCTGTACCAACAATTAGGGCAGTGCTATGCAAGCGTTTTTCATTGATCTATGGCCGCTGTATACTGGAGACAGATATATTAAAACACAGTTTACAGGGTGAGGTTTGGCACAGAATAGTTATATTGTTGTTTTGCTTGTCAAACATCCACCCAGACAACCAAGCTGTTGTTTTTGGAGCTGAAGAGGATTAGCGTAAGAGTGGAAACGCAATTCACCTCAGCTCCTCACAGATAGACAGCACAGTGCATCAAGGTTTGGCCATGTTCTGGCAATAATGTGTTTTCATGTCATATGATTGGATAGGCCACTTTCATTGTTGCAGCCTTTTTTAGTTTATTCAAATCAGTGATGAACACATTAATATGCTGAGCAGAGCCAGGAATTTGATAGAGGGGACCCATTTCGGCGCTGCACACTGCCAAGACAACTGATGAAGGGGACCTGTTTGTGGGCTGCACCGTGCCAAAGATATAATAGAGTAACATTGGCACTCCCACTTAATTCACACAGTTTATGCAGATACACAATACAGGCAACACACACGTGCACACACACTTACTGCGTCTGTGCACACATAAGTACTCACATGCACACACATGCACACACACGCATGCACGCACACACGCACGCACGCACGCACATACACACACACACACACACACAAAAACAACACAACCTCATCTATCATCCAGAATGAGAGATACTGGGGAGCTCTGCAGCCAAATGGTGCTCAATTCCCTCAGTGTTTCTTTATGGGATTATGAATTAGCAGTTTGAATGGGCCATCTGCCTCACAGTCATTAAGACACCCATATGCCAGTATATGAATGGGACATTTACACACACAAATGATAACCCACCAGTTACAATCCTGTTGGTATCGCACTCTTTCTCGAGTGCTATTACAGTTTTTATCACACATTCACACATGGATCCTATTCCGGTGCCAGAAGAGTCCCAGGGTCATTTGTCTCTTGAGTGTCTGTATCTGTCTCGGTATCTGCAGTCTGTGCTTTATTATTGTAAGTATGCCACATAGTAGCAATTCTTAATACTATCTATAATTCGGTCTTCATTATTTCACACCTGAAACCAAATTTATCCAATTCAGACTCTCAGAGGAGTAGATGGAAAACTTCAACTTGCATTTTAGTGATGGAGAGACTGTGGCTATGTGTGTGTATAAACATGAAAAAAAGAGCACATCAATATGAATTTGAATATTTTTGTACTGGGTACACATATTTCTGCATAGCTGCACAGCTCTTCTGTATATTTTTACTTATCGAATGTGTGTTTTCCCTCTCTGTGTATGTGTGCGTGTTCTCAGCCATGCAGAGGAAGCCCGTGGTGACAGAGGTCCGGACGCCCACGGACACGTGGAGCGGCCTCGGCTTCTCCAAGTCCATGCCTGCCGAGGCTGTGAAAGAGCTCCGCAACATCAGCCGACGCAGCTACAAACCCTACCTGAGCAACGGCACCAGCCAGCAGCAGGTACAAATGAGCCGATGCTGCCTCAAAGCAATATTCCACTTGGTGTTAACATGGGGGTTGTTTGGCACTTGAGCGCCATGACAACCAGAATATAAACTACTCACCAAGACCGGATGCAGCTGGGACGAGTTTGTAGTGTTTGTAGTGTTTGAATGAGGCCATGAAAATAACCAGAAAACTTACATTTAACATGTTTGTGAACATATTCAACAACAACAGATCCCGCTTTTAAGACAGTAAAGCAGTCCTGGGTCCATCCTCATATTGCATTCTGTTGTTGAATCTGTTCATGAACGTGTTAAATGTCAGCTTTCAGGCTATTTTTGTGGCCTCATTCAAATGAATGGGCAGTAAAAATCAGAACGCTACAAACTCATCCAGCTGCATCTGATCTTGGTGAGTAGTTCATATTATGGTTTTCATGGCCGAATAACCCCCATGTTATAAAACTAAGTGGAATATTGCTTTAACCTCTGTAGTGAGACTGAAGTTAAATAGCTTTCCTATCTACTCCTACTTATCATGGTATGAGCTATCTCAGGGCCTCGAATGATTTGAGTGTTTTCTCTTTAGTTCGTGCCAGATGGGTGGAGTTTACACTTTTTCTGTACTTGTTGAATTCATTTGAACCGAAGATGAGTTTTTCTTTTAATAGCAGTGCAATGAAATTAGCATCCCCATTGCGCCCAACTGACACAGTCTCATTTATTTATATTGCCCTCTAACAGTTTCAGGCATTTATCTCTCTGTGGGGTAAGCACTGCCAATTTGCACGCTCAATTACCTGGGGCCTGATACCATCGCTCCGGTCAACAAACAGCCCCTCTTCAGCAGCCTGTTTACCTGGGCTGTTTCAGCTCATCGCCCCGGCACTTTAGACGCTTTCTGATCAGCCGCCCTCTGCATGCTCAGTAGTCAGTGACTGAGAGGCAGACGCACTAAAAGGTTAATAGGCGCAAGAGGAATTCGTCCTCCGGTTTTCCTCTGAGACTGAGGGAAGCAAGGAGAAAGCACCCGTTTTGCCCAAGGCGTTGATTATTTTTAGTGAGCGATTTGCTTCTATCACAGGTCAGGCAACAGCCGCAAAGAAGCTTGTTTAGATACATATTTGCTTTTCCTCTCATAGTTTTAGATCAATGCATATTCTGTCCACTGAATTCAGTACACTGCAAAAAAAATCTCCATCTTAACAAGTCTAGTCTATTATTGAGTCGTAAAATCTTAATTTTCTTAAAATAAGTGAAAAAATCTTCCAGTGGGATTAGATAATTTCACCTTTTTCCACTGCAAATTAACTTGTTTCAAGAATTTGTAGAATCAAGTGTCATTTTATTGATCGTAATGCAGTGATCTGCCTTATTCTGACTTGTTTCAAGATATTGACACTCATTTCTAGAAAACTGAAACAAGTGACACTGCATTGGAGTCATCTTACCACATTAGCAGATATATCTTGGTTTAAGAAAAATAAGATTTGAGGGCTGAATATGAGACTAAATGAATGAATTGTGATCACTGATAACCATTTTCTCTCATCCACTCAGCCTTAGGACAAATATAGAGAGAACAGAGGTCTGAAATGTACACAGATGAAAGCAACACACTGGTTTAATTTGAACTCCATCACCATCTCTCTCTCTCCCTTCCTCCAGTTGTGGGCTGCTCAGGCCGCGAAGGACCGAGCGTGTAACGGGAGCGACTCGGAGAACTGGAGGGACAGACGCGGCTCCGCATCTTCTTCCTCGCCCGTCTCCTCCTCCTCTTCCTCCTCCTCCCCTTCCTCACCCCCCTCCAACTTCTCCTCCTCCTTCTCTTCTTCCGCTTCCTCCTTCCCCGCGTTTGCATCCTCAATGAGCAGAGGCAGAAATGACAAACCCTGTGAGTGTCCTCCAATTAAGGGTCCAATGGGATTAACAAGATAGTGATATTGTCACGTTCTTTGTCTTTGACCTCTGACCTTCTCCTCTGAACTCTGCCCTCTGATGCCTAGCGGAGATCTTCCTGAGCGGTGGTAGCTACTTTGAGGGCGTTTCCTCATCCAGGAGGGCGTCGACCTGCAGCCAGCGGAGCCCCTCCCCCCAAATCACAGACGACCTGCCTGAGCTGCTCAGCCAGCTGGGCTTGGGGAAATACATTGATGTGTTCGAACAACAAGAGGTAAACACACATGGAGAGTTGGGAGGAATCAGAGACTTCAGACTTTTGAAAGACAGTTGCCAGTGTGTCGAATAATTTTTCACTATCACTTATACATGCAACACGCTGGGTTTTGATTTGGTTGGCTGCGTGGGGAGAACTGGCTGCAGAGTTTGAATCTAGTCTGGTGTACACACAAACACACACACATACACACAAACAAACACGCACACACACTCTTGTTCCCCAGCCAAGCGTGTTCTGCATTATGAATGAGCATCTCGATGCAACTGCTATCTGTGCTCTGTTCGTCCAGATTGACTACCAGACATTCCTCACTCTGTCTGATGAGGATCTGAAGGAAGTGGGCGTCTCCACCTTCGGAGCCAGACGCAAGATGTTATTGGCAATCTCAGGTGAGAATCTGATGTCTTAGGTTGAATTCAGGTCAGCTTTTCCATCTGTCAGGGTGGTAGGTGGCTGTCGGATGAGTGTGAATCTTTCTGCATTGGCTGTGCTTTTATTGTTGAAGGCCCGTTGCTGTAGATTTTACTTCAGTCTATCCCTTTATCTTTCTGTCCAGACCTGACCAAGAGCAAGAGGAGGCTCTCAGATACGCCCGCTGTGAAGCCAGGCTACCTGGAAGGCGGAGCTAGCGGCCGACTTCCACGAATCATGGATGTAGAAGTTGCCGCTCAGAGTAACCGCTGGTGAGAGCAGGCGCCAATCAGCTCTGCGCTTTATCTGACCCAGGTGGAGTTACAAAACTTTTAAAACAAATACCGGGACACTGTTGCCACTGCAGAAGTCTTGGATCAGTCTGTTCCTAGCCATAACTGAACAAGTATGAAATTGCCCTGAGAGCAGTAGACAATATGTAGACATTTTTATCCAATTCCTTCCGTCTACAGCCATAACCCAAAGCTTTTGATACAAGCTCAAGACAAGGAGGTCTTCCCTTCGAGACGTCTGATTCTACCAGAAACACACAATGTGAAACACACACTGGGAGAATGTGTTCACAGTTCTCCTTTTTGGCATCTTTTATCCTGAGAAAGTGCCTTTCTTATGCAAACCATCGCTCCTATGCTTTGACCATATGTGTTGATGATACTGTTAACCACTACATATATGCACTGTAAATAGAGATTTACAAGAGAAAATGAAATTGTATTATGATAGCGATGATAAATAAACCGTTTCCAGTAACGCTGAGAGTCAATTTTTCATTCATACCCACCCATGTAAAGATGTAAACTAGCCTCTGCTCCGACTGCTCCACCCACCACCAGAGGGCAGTGGTGTCACATACTGTGTTTAGACATTCAAGTCACATTCTTATTGCATGAAAAATAATGGATTTGTTTCAGGAATAAATACAGTAGCGGAGAGCATGATGGACAAGCTGGAGTTGGCTCGGCAACATTCAGATAAGGAAAAAAATGAATTCGGAAAACCTTAATAGGTAAATAGATTTATTGGTGTGAAGGTAATGTGAAACCCCTTTTAATATGGTTTGGTCTCACCTGACTGCACACCTAAAAGTTCCAATTAAATTTATCACTGGCTGCCAGCAGTGAAGCCACTGGAACCGTTTATGAGTTGTTTCCTGCTTAATTTATTTAGAACAGGACTACTCCCGGTAATTAAGTGTGATCACAGGCATGCCTTCGTCTTACCAGCCAAGTGTTCGGCATGATCTCTTTCTAAATTTGCAACTTCGGAATCATTTTGTTTTGTCATCACAGTGAAGGGAACGGTCTGAGAAATCTCCTCCAGCATCTCCCACACTGCCTCCACACATGACATGGGGCGTTTTTGGATGAAGACCCCTCTTGCCTGGGGTAGGAGAGCAGGGGGGAGGGGGGGAGCA
This sequence comes from Centroberyx affinis, assembly GCF_046629955.1. Classification (NCBI taxonomy): domain Eukaryota; kingdom Metazoa; phylum Chordata; class Actinopteri; order Beryciformes; family Berycidae; genus Centroberyx; species Centroberyx affinis. The sequence goes on along the minus strand of NW_027283298.1, from coordinate 169,423 downwards.
GGGGGGCTCTGATACGTTCGGACTATCCACAAGCTGCCTGGTGCAGCAGCAGCCAAGCATGAAAGAGAGTGTGAGTGGAAGAGGTGGGCTGTGACAGATTAGGGAGAGATGATCCCTACTTATTACAACGTCTGTGCCAATTACATAGGCAGGCTTTAGAGCAGTGGTCCTCAAATCTGGTCCTCAGGGTCCAGAGCGCTGCTGGTTTTCTATTCTGCCAGGTAGTTAATTGCGCTCCCCTGTCGTCCGAGGTCTAAATCAGACCCTGATTAGACAGCTAGAATGAAAACTACCTGGCTGAACAGAAAACCAGCAGCACTCTAGACCCCCAGGACCGGATTTGAGGACCACTGATTTAGACCTTACATCCATTTAGATGACAACCTTACTTGGCATATGGCCCAGTACAGCCCACTAATAGGGTAGGTTGGCAAAATTAGGCTATTAGCTGACTCCAATTTGCAGCCTTTTCCTTTTAACTGAATAGTCTAAACAAATGTCTCCCTCACAGTGATCACTGTGTCGAATCATTGGGAAAAGAGACGCAATGCAAGTTAAGGCTTTACGTTATCAGAGATGGTTTGAATGGTTATTTAAGGATTCAATAGTTCAGTGATGGTCAGGATTAAGACAAAATATTCACAATAACCTGCGTATCTAAGAGTAGGCTAGTGAAAGCAGACTGTAAGGCAATAACCAACACTAATAACCAACACAGAACAACACCATATCTCATGTTCAATAACACACTAGTTCAGGCCGTTCCCTTTAGTCTCCAAATGGCCACGAATTACACACAGCTCCCCATCTTGACCAATCACTGGTCTCCATGGAGACCCCGGGCTGAGGGGAGGCCCTGCCTGACAGGAAAGCCATCTGCGGATAATAAAAACCGAAATTAGAGAAATGAAATGGAGAAAAGGAGTGCCCTGAGGATAAAACTCAATGACGCATCTCCCCGTGCTGAAATGAAGATGGAGCTCACTCCAGGAGAGAGTGAGGGGGAGAGAGGAAGGAAAATAAGAATGATAAAGTGGCTTTGACTGTGCGGAGACGGAGAGGCTTGAAAGTGAGCAGTGGAGTGCAATAGATGTGTCTTGTGTTGGCTTAAATCAGGAGGAAATGCTTGACTGCTTGAGATGCTTGACTGAGATGTAAATTTAAAAGACAATGAAAAAAAACAAAAAAAAACAAGTATGATGCAGCATAAACAATGTAATAAAATAGAGGGAAGAATAATCTGCTTTTGTCCTGCAGCCTATGGGATAGTAAAACTCCAGAGTGGCACACAATGCTGCACTAGTTATGGTCACAGAATTGGGTGATTATACACCATCCACAGCTCCTGGTGTAATTTGCTTTGCATAGTTAAATCTATTGTCTATAGTAGCTGATAGTGGTAGTGGTTGTGGTTTCTGAACTGCTGAATGGGCCGTTTCAAGCTGTTTCAGCCGTCCTCCTCTGATTGTTGGTACAATGCGTTTTCAAACTGCTGAGCGGGCTGTTTCAAGCCAGCGGGGTCAGCTGTCCCATTAGCCAATGATATTACAAAAACACTCATTAAGCTTTTATGTTCTTTTCTAACAGCTGGGCACTGCTGCCTTTATGCTTCTTCTTTTTCAAAGCCAAGAGATAAGAGTATTTTCTGCTGTTCCCTTGTCTCTCTCTAGCAGGGGAGGCTGCACTGTCAAGGTTTGGAAAAGGTCAGAATTGATGGAGGGCTTTCATTGTGCTACTGCAAAGAAATCTCAGCCTCAGAAAAACAAAAACAAAAGGGAAATATGAGAAAGATAAATATATGTACACTTTCACATTGAGGAAAGAGATGTGTCTTTATCTCATCATATATATATTTTTTTTTCTGTGAAGAAATGGATGTGACTCTAGTTGTGGAAGGATAGGAGAACAACAGACGCATGGACACAGGCTTGGAAGGTTCAAAAGACACCCAAAGTGCCACTTTACTTAAATTTTCAAAGTTACAAATAAAAGTTCACTTGTTGACATGGTGAAGGTTTCAATTTTAAATCACTGAACATATCCAATGTTGGGAGGCAGAGGCAACAGATCCTGTTCTCTGCTCCCCAGCTTCACATGTCCTCCCAGCTCAGGAGCAGCTTCTTCTTCTAGGGTCCATGCAGTCAAACCGCCTGAGCACCCTTATTGGCCAATTAGAGAAAGAATGGCTGGTTGAGGCGCTGCAGAGTCGTAGGCCTTGTAGTTTGCTTTTCTACACTGCTATCCCTCTGTGATGCGACAACATGTACTTTCTAACCTCCTGAGATTGGGAGAAGAACCAAAGAGACACTAGACAGCATCAACATAGCAACAAAGTATTGTAGCAGCCAAATAGGCATCACTTTCAGATTGAGATGCATAGAGCTAGACCTGGCCAGGAAAACCTCTCTTTTACAGAAACACGATGAGAAACATGCAACAACAACGACAATACATCATTAATCTCATTGCTTCCTGGGCTTTCTGGGACATTCAAGATCAACGATTAAATAATTTACAATCCTCCAAGAAATAACGGAGAGAGCTTCTCAGAGCCTGGGAGTGCGGTGGCCGTTGCAGAAACATTGGAGAACATTGGGAGGAACCCAGCAGTGGAACACAGAACATGAGAATGAACCTCTGATGGGAGGACAGGGAATGGAACCCAGAATCTGGCCGTCCTGGAGGAAACATATTTACATCCAACACATCAGCTAACTGGCCTCACAGACTGACCAGAGGCTCTGACATGGACACACAGAGAAAGAGAGAGAAGGGACGAAATAAGAGAGAAGGAAAACAGAGAAGTGAGTCCATGTTAGTAGAGGTTAAAGATCGTGGGTTTGGGGAGGGTAGAAGCAGGGATTGGACAGCTTGAGCAGAATTCTAAAAAGGACTTGACAGTCTTTGTTGAAAACTAATAGGCTCTCTGTTTCATGTCTGAGGAAAGAGAGAAACACTTGATAAAGACAAGGTCAGAGGAGGGTCACTGAAGAGAGAGATTTTGGTAAGTGACAGGGATTACAAGAACAAGTTCAGGAGCTAAAAGATGGACCACTGCCGAGGTGACTGGAGGAGACACTGGAATGGCTTCACATCTGTGCTGAGTTAACGGAGTTTCCTGGTTGGCTGATGGCAGATTAAATGGGGCGGAGCTACCAAACGTAGCCAATCTCATCATCTTTATCGTCTTCCTCGTCCTCGTCGTCTTCGATGGCTCCTCGGGGGTGGATCCGGCCCCGTCTCTTCTTCTGCCGGCTCCGCCCACTCGTTGATGGCTCCTCCTCCTGGTCGTCAAGGAGAATGACCGCGCCCCCACTGCCAAAATCCCCAGATGTCTCCTGGTCCTCATCTGCAGGGAGATAGACAAAAAGACAGACAGGTGTGCAGACACAGGTTAGAGGCATAGGGAGCTGAAGGACGCATCAACACATCTCGCTTGGCTTAATTTCCCAAAAATCCATTGAGTATTATTTACATAGACAAAATTAGTTACCGAACTACTCTACCTGGCAGGCTTTTAGCCTAGCTGTGCCAGTTGGAATATTCCATCTCCTGCAAAGGGAACAAGCTATGGTAGCTAGCTAGCTAGAAGACACACTACATTGCGGTCAATGGAAAATCGCATTAGCCACTTAGCCGCTAGTCAACGGGAAGGCTTCGAGCTACACTTTCGCTTCGGCTCCCTATAGATAGATCCCAGCAAACATTTTTGAGATGATGTCCATAGTCGTCCATAGCTGCTACCTGCAGATCAGGGCCTAAATATCTTTCTGATATAAGTTCAAAACATCCGAAGCTATCTTAATATGTAGCCTATTTATATCGTGCCATTGTCTTTATTTACACCCAGGTACAATGGTCCTTTGGTTGAGTGCTACTTACAGTGTTCCGATCTAAACCTGCTTGGTGGCCCTGTGGTTGGGTTACTGTGAGGGGCAGAGCGGTCCCATGGAGAAGAGCTGTTACGCTCCTACCTGTTGGCTCTATCCAGGGCCAAAAGGGAGAACTACAGGCCTCTCAACTGGAGTATGTTGAGCTTGTTAGACCAGAGACAAAGGACTGCTGCCTAAAGTGTGTGTGGTGGTGGCTGGAGAAACACCTCATCGATATTGAATACTGCAATTAGTGGCTATGGACTGGACTGGCATTCGAGTGAGCCCTAACCCGTGACTGTGAGTTTGTTGACTGATTGGTAATCTGCCTGGCCTCGTTCTTGCCAATCGTTGTTCTTTTTTTTTTCTCCACAATGAAAGCCCATGGCCATTGATCTGCGACAAACTGCATCTCTTGCCTTTCTGTGTTTCATCATTGCAATATCACACTGCTCTCACTGCCTGACCATTCCCTTTAAAATATCCACTGCCTGGCTTGTAAATCCAATTCCCAGTGTGTAACTTGGCACTCAACAGCATAAAACGGTCAAAGTAGCAAGAGTAACACCACAGCGAGCAGACACTAAAAGAAAAGTTTCACATTTTATAGGTTGGACAGGTGTATCAAAGCACTTAATTCGGTGATAATTTTGTGTCTCAGTGAATCTCTTGGGACACTAACATCAGCCAGCAATATACCAGTTTCCATTCCTTTTCATGAGTGGTAGCTCAGTTGCCGCCACTATTTTAGATTTAGAACAATTCTTTAGACATTGCTCTCTGTTGACAATGGATGTGTGTGCTGATGTTATATCAGAGCTACATGAGCAGAATAACAGAGGCAGAGAGAATCAGATGAGTGATAGTAAAGCAGGCAGACTGGCTCCAGAGGCATGCCTTATGTTAGCTATTTCCTAAATGGGCCTTGATGAATAGATACCAGTACAGATAAACAGAGAGAGAGAGAGAGAGGGGGAGAGAGAAAGCGAGAGAGAACAACAGCATCAGGATACTTAATCCATTAATACCAGTCTGGAGACCGTTTGTTGTTCTGCAACAAATCACTACTGACACCCCCACTCCTTTGGTCTGGGCTGTGTGTCTTTTGTGATTGTAATTCCCCCCATGTTTCAGGTTTATGTTTAAAGAGAAGCTCTGCATGCTCCAGCAGAACAGATAACACAGGCAGAGAAAAGAGACAGCCCTCCACCCGGATCAAAGTCTACTAACTAACTAACTAACTAACTCTGAAAGACAGACAGGCAGCGAGACAAGAGGGATTAGAGTGAGTGTGTGTGTGTATGTGTGTGTGTGTGTGTGTGTGTGTGCTTACCACAGTTGGGGTTGCCCTGTTTTCTAGAGCCGGCGATCTCGTTTCCATATTTGTCCACACACCAACACTGACCAGTGCTGCCGTGGCACTGGGTCGGCTTGAAGTAGCCTTCCTCAGTACAACGAGGAATATAGGAGCCTAGAGAGAGAGAGAGGAGGAGGAAAGAGGAGGAGATGGAGGATAACGGGGAAAAAAGGGAGGAAGGAAGGCAAATAAAAAAGGAAATGATCATTAAGAGTGGGCATATGAGGAGAAAAAAGGATGAGAGAATTAAATGGGCAAAAATTAAAGGTAGAATCAGATCCTTCCTCGGTAAAAGTCACATCTCCTGTAGTTGTGCCCAAAGTTCTTTATATTCACAGACTGAGACCCACAATCAATTACCACTGTGAAGGCTGCAGGACAACGGCCATACATCCTGCTTAAAGGGGACCAGTCACTTTCAATAACACACACACACACACACACACACACACACACACACTTATTTTCTGTTCACCTTCATGTGACCCAGTCAAAGCCCATTTCTCAAGCTGTGTTTTGTTGTGAGCTAGAACACGATGTGGCCAACGGGGACAGAAGACGTGTCCAAAATGTCAGAGTCAAAGTGTGTGTACAGTATGCTTAATGCTATTGATTCCTTTTACCTTGTTGACTCTATGTAAAATACAAAATGTCATTCCAGTGTGGGTGTCTTTTAGCGTTCAAAGTGGGCATGTGTCCTTGGACAGGGGTGAGTGATTGACAGCTGTCACTCAACCAGACTGACCTATGAGGCTCTTCCGTCGGCTCTGAATCTGAATCCTGCTCTTCTCATTTTGGCAAGGCAATCCTAGGACCAGAGAACACACAAAGATATTTCATTAGGTTTCATTAAAAGAACTCTTTCTCCGCCTTCCCTTTCATCTATTTTCCCCCTTTCAATCTTCAACTTCTCAACCCTCCTCCTACCTCTTTTCGATTTCTTATCCTTGCCACACTTTTCTTTCTATCCATTCCTGTCTACTTCACAAACAGCCACCATCCTCCCCATCTAGCCCCTATTTCCATCAGTCTCTACCTGACTCCCTATACTTTACCTTCATCAATCTGCCCTTCCCTTAACAACTTTCTCTGCCTCTCCCTCTTCCTGCAGCATCATTTGTTTACAGCAAACCCTTCTTTCCTTCTATCTTGCAGAGGCGACAGTGGCACTACTCCTATTTCCAACAAACTCTTTTTTTACTCAGCCGTCCCCTCCTCCCTCCTTCCTCCCTCCTTCCCCCTCCTCACCCTCGGGCTTCTGGAAGCAGTAGCACCACTCGTTGTTGGACAGCTTGCCGTCTTTGAAGGAGTCACAGGAGTTGAAGAGGGGCTTCATGCACAGCTCATACTTGTCCAGGTAGATGGCGCTCAGCTCTGATTGGTCCAGCAGGAGGTCAAAGTTCATGTCCAGCTTGTTGAACATCCAGCCCAGAGAATCCTTACAGATGGGCAGGATGCTGGTGTCAAAGCCTGGAGGAGAAAAGAGAGACAGAGACACTCACTGAAATGAAATTGAATGAATGAAATTGCAGAACACTGTACAGACCTCTTCCATTTTCATCTTTTTCAAGTAGCTTGTAACTGAGTGTGTGAGTGTGTGTGTGTGTGTGTGAGTGTGTTGGTAGAGCTGAGCTGTGTTGAAACATGTTGACATTACAGAGAACAGAGTAGAGCCACTGTCAACATCACCACCAGTCCTCAAGAGGATCGGAAAGAGCAGCTGTTCAACAGAAAAGAAGAGCAGGACTCACACACGCACACACAAACACATATACCCTCTCACACACACACACACACACACACACACACACACACACACACACACACACACACACATACACACACCCAGACACCCACACACACACACACACACACAAACACACACACACTAACTCGGGGGAGTTGTACTCACGTCCTGCGGCGGAGTCGAAGCTGTCAGAGGATTTCAGGTCTCTGTTGGCATCGAGGTGGAGAACTCCGAACCAGTCCTTCAGTCTGGAGGCCAGGCTGTGGAGCTCTGTGTCACTGCAGGCTACACACACACACAGGCAAAATAATGAGGAGAGGGAGAGATGTCAATCTTATGCTGTCATCAGTAAAAAAAAGTAACTGCTTCTCTCACTCCTTATCAACTTTATTTTTTTCTCATTTCTCATCTGTACTTTTCCTCTCTGTCTTCTTTTGGTTTTTCTGATCCAACTTTCCCCTTTCAGTAAACACAGAGGAGTGATAACACACACACCAAACTGCTGCAATGTCTTGACTGTTACCATAGGAACACAATCTGACACACACACTTCCCTCCTCTGTTTTCCTCACTTGCTGCCATCTCTATCTGATTAGCGTTTAGTGCTGCTGATCAAATGACAGATTCTATCAGTTTGGGAGACCACACACACACACACACACACACACACACACACACACACACACACACACACACACACACACACACGACCAGTGGGCAATGGTCTATTAGAAATCCCAGATGTCAACTGGCCCTCAAGGGAAACATCAACCAATGTCATGGATTTAGAGGCCACTTGAGATCTGTTCTTTACCCAGGGAGGAGACATATGTGTGTGTGTGTGTGTGTGTGTGTGTGTGTGTGTCCGCGCATTGTTCCTCTGGGCAACTAAAAAGACAGCTGGTTCACCTGTGCTCAATATTGCTCAGCATGTTGAACTACTATATATGGTGCTGTCCAAATTATCATCATATCATATTTGCTGATATCCCCAATTTAAACCAGCCTCCTTCACTGTTTAACAAATCACTCATTCTTCAATTCTGACACGGTCTGCCTGCCATTTAAGAAGACCTGTGCCTCTGCCTGTCTTCCTCTCTGTCTCTCTCTGTCTGTCAATCTCTCCGTCATTCTCTCTCTCCTGTACGTGATTGACATTTTTGTCTTTTGTGAGGTTTATAATATGCCTGGAAGAATGAGAAGCATTCTCGGGCCTCAATACTGAGACTGCCAATCAAAAGGATTCTTTTTTTTTTTTGTCACGGCAGATAGAAATTGCAGAAGGAGGCTGTTAACATTCCTCTAGTACTCTACTTTCAGAATTCAGCCACTTGCTGCATGCTGCTAAAAGTTCAATAGATTCAAGCTTTCAAAGACTCACATCAGCTTCTAAATGCAAACCATGAGAAATGTTTCCACTTGATAACTTCCAATTCATGGATATAGTGTTTGAAAATTACAAAAGGACGGATCACACGCACACAGAAACCCACTATCGCTCATATGCAAATACACTAGATCCTATAGCCTTATCAAACACAGAGAAATAACCTCGCTGCCACAGTCTCTCTCTCACTCTTTCTCTCTCACAGTCTCACACACACACACACACACACACACACACACGTACACACATGCACACACACGCATCTCTGTATCTCAGGTATTTAATTGAGAGAGCAGAGCAGATTGGTCCCTGTGTGAAGACTGGATCTGGATCACAGCTTTGCTGTCAATGGATAAAGACATCTGCTGCATGGCATCAAAGCAAACGCGTGCATGTACACACACACACACACACACACACACACACACACACAACCAGTGGGAGTTTTAGGCAGGTACTTCCATGCAGGGCTGAGAAGTGATGCCATCTCCCTTGTTAGAACAGTTTCTGTCTCAGTGTCAAAAAATACTCACCATCACCTTGTTAAAACCTTGACAAGCACAGAGACAGAGACAGAGACAGAGACAGAGACAGAGACAGAGACAGAGACAGAGACAGACACAGACACAGACACAGACACAGACACAGGCACAGACACACACACACACACACACACACACACTAGTAACCCAGCTGTATTTCATAATTATGGTTTGAGAATGTCAAGCTGTTGCAGCCGTTGTAAAATAGTGGAGGCCAGGTAACAGATTGCAGCGGAGGAGTGGACAAATAACATTTATCTGGCGCCAAGCTGACATTTCTACTGGTATCACAAGGTGGTTTGTGTATGTGTGTGCGTGTGTGTGTGTGTGTGTTAGAGAGAGAGAGAGAGAGAGAAAGAGAGAGAGAGAGAAAGAGAGAAAGAGAGAGAGAGAGAGGGACCCTCTTGGCAGGAGCAGACAGATAACATTTCAGAGTCTTCTTCATTTCCGCCGGTCTGGAGCAGAGAAAGGATCCCAACAGCAAAATATTATCTGTCTTCACCTCCTAAATATCATTCTTCTCCAGGCAGAAGTGGAATCTGTAGGATATTGCCCTTTTGTAGACACAAACCTCAGCAGCCTCTATCGCTCTCTCCCTCTATCTGACACTTCTTCATCCCTCCTTCATCCCCCCATCAACAGTTTCTTTCATTGTCTTCTTTTCCCTCCAGAACCATTCCCTCACTGTCGTTTCAGTCTACTCTGTTGCTTTCCTTCTTATTTCTCTCTAACTCTGTCAATCTTCTGCTATTCAATAGAAGCCACTTATCCCTCCTCTACCTAACTCAGTTTCTCTTGACTTAGAACACTAAGGTACATGTCTTGTTCCCTTTGATATCCCCCGCACTCCTATTTCTTCCTCCGACCTAAATTGCTCTGAGTGCTTCCTCTCCCATCTCTCTTCTCACACATCCCCTATAGGCTCAAAAGATTTAAGTGCGTCTGTTGTTCTCTTTGATACTGAGTCACTCTCTCTCCCGCTCCTCCTCCCTCCACTTTTGCTTCTTCTGACTCTCCCCTGTTGCTCTGGCTGCTCCCTCTCTCCATCCCTCCTCCTCGTCTCCCTTAGGACTTTGCGCTGTGGCCCAAAATGAGCCTTGAAGGACCCCTCTTATCTCTTTCTGTTGGTGTGACCCAAATTGTTTTGGACAGGCACGACACAGCTGCCTGCGCCACAGGTCCTTTTGTTGGGCAATGAGTCAGAAAGCTGTGGTTGGAAACATTCATGTACTGAGAGACACAGACAGAGGGACACGACACACAGGGATCAAATGGCCTGTTCACTGTCTCTCTCTCTCTCTCTCTCTCTTTCAGCACTACAGCAGGGTCAGCCAGGCTTAAAGATGTCAGACATCCAGCCAACATCAAAGCCCTTCCAAAGGCCGAGGAGAGGTCACCTGGGTTACACTGTTACGGCAGAACTGGATTTGATGTGGAACCCAACAAGCGATGTTGCTGCTGTCAGAGGAAAACCTGAGCCCGTATTTATCAGGCGTCTCAGAATCACTCCAAAGAGTCATGCTGACAGTTTGACTTGGACTAAAAATAGTCCCGGCTTAGAGCTGGACATGAAAGCTAGTTATGAAGCTTTCTACACACACTTCCAACAAGGAGTAGACCGTCTCCTTTGAGAATGTATGACATTACGGTTTTATGACACTCTGAGCTGCAAACTGAAATTATAATGTCTTGTAGTTCATAGTTCATTCAACACAATGAAAGAACTATATCTAGATAATTTGATGTAGAAAAATGAAAGAAAATACACATAAGGCTACATAAGAAACTAAGTACCTATATAGAGTAAAAGATATCTCAAAATGGCAAACCTATTATTTTACCTATAGGCCTACACCAGTCATAGCTCATCTGCTTTTCTAAATAGCTACAACCAGTTGAAGTTGATCCAGCGCTGTATCTTGCGCTCATTGTTAAGGCTGTATTCTATCTAGGCCCATCTATTTTTAATTATTAGTGAGTTGTTTTGTTTGTTTTCCAGCATAAAATAATAATGAATTTGCGATAGGCCTGTGTTTCTATTCACTTGATACTGTGAAACAGACCGAACACTGATATGAAAGAGGCCCAGACTGAACTGGTGCAATTGGTGTGTGAAACAAAGTGTAAAATCTAATCTCCACCCTGTTACCATGGCAACCACCTGTAAAGATAACTACCTATTACTTGCCCCCCCTCTTTTACAGAAAAACAAATAAATCACTGGTGAGAGAGAAGGAGAAATGAAAAGACAGAGAAACACAGCTGGGGGTGCCAGGTTGGTAGCTTATCAGCCTCTGGTCACTGTTCAATACAAGACTCGAGGCTGGAGAGAGACACAAACTGGAGGACACATCTGATAGAGGAGCAACTGATATGTTGCTGTAAGCATACACAGGGCAGACTGCTATATTACCAAAGAATAGTATTCTGACTACAGCTCAGGTGTGATGGGGGTTTATTATCTTTAACATTACTACTCCTTTTACATGAATGTAAGGTAATATTTTACTACCTTTTTATGCTAAAGTGGAGCAACCTATTACTGGGGAATGTGACGGTGTGTACACAGGTCAAACTGCTATAAAACAACCTTTTACCACAGTAGCTTAGACAAGAAAAAAATGATTTTGTAAGATTAAGATTCGGGGCTCTATTTTTTGTGAATCAATGGTGCATGGCACAAAGCACAGTCAACAGCACACGGCAGAAGGGGCGCGGCACAGGGCGAGGTGACAGATGTTTGATAATTTTGTGGCCAGAGGTGCACAGCGCACCTGCAGTGCAGTTGGAATCAGGGTGGGATTAGGAGGAACACATTATCAGTAGGTGTGGTAGGGGCTGGCGTCAGTCATGACCAATCAAATCACCTCTTTCCCTTCCCTGTAAATGCAGAACGCTCTGTGCCACGGCGCTCTGACAATTTTGTGATGGAGAGAACAGTCCGGAGTGGATCCACTGTAAAAGCTTCTCCCAAGAGGAAACTGATGTCCTTGTGCAGGAGATGCAGAATCAAATTAGCTGGGGAGGAGACAACACAGTTGGGCACCGTGTTGCTCAGGTCCAAGGAGAACCGTTGCCCAGCGTAGTAAACGGTTCAATGATATCAGGCAAAGAGCCAAACGGAGTTGGCAGCGAACTGCAGGACAGTTTGGCTACAGGAGAAGAGCATCCACCAGCCAGCTAGACATCTATAGAGGACTGACCGCCTTCACAATCCATACTCCATGTGTCATGGTGCATACTGACAGTTTTTCAGCCACTGCTGCATCGACAGAGCAAAGCCCCACCATGTGGCGTGATGAAAATAGTGGTGCCTTACGTTTTTACAATAAGGATACAATGTATCCTTGTTGTAACCCTGTACCTGGTATAAGGGCCACAGCAGCAGGTGGTATGGAGTTGGCAGTAGCCTGAATGGTAAAGAAGCAAGCTTTTGACAGAGAAGGTTGCCGTCTAAAAAGTGAGCAAAATGAATTAGTTTATCGTTACCACTGGTGAACCCTAAGACCCAGACAGCTCCTGCCTAATTGTTCCAGTGGAAATGCTCAGGTATATAGAAACAAATACAGAGTTGCAAGACTTGCAGGAGCTGATGTCATCCGATCCATTTCCAGCCCATCACAGATTGTTTGATGGGGAACTTGCCTGTACCCAGGAGGAAGCGGTAGTAAGCAGCCAGACAGACAGAAGCTATCGATCAGAGCCACGGGTCAAATATCAAACACTGAATCATGGCTGGGAATTACCCTCCTTTCCTTCTTTTCTCCCTCCTTCCCTCCATTTTCAACATTCCCTCGATCCTCCTCTCTTTCATGTCTGTTATCTCAGATCAATAGGGACAGGCAGGGCACAGAGCGAAGAAAACCCAGCGGCCATCAGTTTTTCACAAATACACACACATGGTGCTGTGTGTGTGTTTATTTTAGTTTTATGGTCTCTGTATTTCATATATGACAAAAGCTCCGCCCCATCCTCCGACCCCATCTAACTCTTTGTCTCTCTCCCTCGTTCTTTCTGTTCAGAGTGTGTGATGAACAACAGAGCCACGCTCCCTAACAGAGACCAACCTGATCCCTTCAGCAGCAGTCAGGCTTTCTCCACAGGTCTCCTTTATAATTTATAAATGATTTACTAAGTCTGTCATATGAAAGGAAAGGAGTGACTCTTCATCCAGACAGAGGAAGGAGGAGGGGTGGCGATCACCTTGAGACACCAGGACTGTGGTCGGATCAGATCAAGATGAAAGGCAGATAGAAAGGGAGAGAGGAGCGAGAGAGGAAGGAGGAGTGAGGTGACACTTTTTAATAAGGAAACAGAGGGAGGAAGAAATCGACTGAGGCAGTCTGATAAGGAGAAAGGAGGAAGATGGAAGGTCAGATTCATTAAAAAGATACAAGGGTGTGTTTGATTTTCTTTGCTCCGGAGCCATCAGCTCCCCAGAACTATTTCACTGGCAGTAGGTTGAGGCTTTAGTCCAGAGAGCGATCGCTAATGTCTCCGGCTGCCTGACATCAGCGCAGGCACAGAGAGGGAGACTGGTGGAGAGAGGGAGACTGGTGGAGAGAGGGAGACTGGTAGAGAGAGGGAGACTGGTAGAGAGGGAGACTGGTGGAGAGAGGGAGACTGACACTGACTCTGTAGGAAGACCAGACAGAACAGCAGCAAGTGGGCAGAATTGTGATATTATAGGAATTAAGGATTAGGGATTGGATGTAGTCAATGGAAGGTCCTCATAAGGATAGACATACAAGAGTGTGTGTGTGTGTGTGTGTGTGTGTGTTAACAGGCATGTCAGCAGCTCTCCTGTGTGATGAAGGTTAAATCACATTCAGAACCACTTCATTATGAGACAGAAGACAGAGAGAATGGAGGGGAGGAAAGGAGAGGAGAGGAGAGGAGAGGAGAGGAGAGGAGAGGAGAGGAGAGGAGAGGAGAGGACATACTACAAATTTCCCGTGGGCACTCATCATCCTGTTGGGCACTTTGGATAACATCCCCCACCAAATGGCATGTGTTAGGAGCGGTTCGGAAGAGGGGGAGGAGAAAGAGAAGTATGGAGGAGAGGACAGCAAGAGAACATAATCCGTCCTCCTGTGTGCTCTTTGTGTGGCTGTCAGACACTGGTGCCAGGAAAAATTTAATTTAGCCAGGGGATTTAGCCCATTCAGCCGCTGACAATTCCCTTTGCTTTGTCAGTGTCTCACTGCCATGGTAGCTGTGCGAGAACGGCGGGGTTAAAGAATCGCATTCACCGTAACTTGCACTGATTTAGTATGTCAAATTAACATCGTAACACACACAAGTACACCTGCGCACGCACACACACTTCCAAAAAAGTTCTATCAAGAGGCTTTTGTGGTCTTATGAGTTCATATCAGATGAATGTACAACTTGGCGGGGTTTGATGTGGAAAGAGATTAACACCAGCAGAGATTGTATTGAATTGGATAAATTTGAATGCCGTGCTGAATGAATTAAAGAAGTAGAGTAAATTCAAAAGCTGAATTTGTAAGGCACCGTTTTGAATTGAATGCAATGCCTTGAAATCCAATGTGATTATTACTGAATGTAACTTTTGACAATAATTTCAATTCTATCCAAGTTAAATTTCAGTTTTTATTTCCTGAGTGTCGACTGGAAGGCAGCAGCCTCCTTCAAAGCTGCCAGCAGTGGGCTAACGCTCTTCACTTAACCAACCACAAGCCATGTGGCGCCGCGCCTCGCTCATCTCCTCAGCCAATTACCAAGCTTTGTTCTCTCTACTTGGTGAAAGAGTTGCAAATCTTGTCATTTTCTTATGTTACTGAATGAATTGTGCTGGGAACATCATATCAATGTGTTGGGGAAATCATATTTTTTAAATTAATTTATTCAACAAATGCATTTTTTTATTCAACAGTTCAATATGAGCATTAGAAATTCAAGTTTCTACAATTCAAACACAATCTCTGCTAGCACTAATCTCTTTCCATAGACTGAGCCATGCTCACACCTTTAGCTGTAATTACATTTCAGCTAACAGCGGCTGAGGCACTGAATTACTCAGAGAGCAGAAAACAACTATGACTCGGTGAGTAGGCAGAGAGGATGAGGACAGCTAATACAAATAGAACAAATGTTCATCTCAATTCATTTATGTGTTTAGAAACGAATAATTCCATTCATTGCTCATTGTACCGGCTGAAAATCCAGGTGAAAAACCCAAGTGAGGCCATGAGGCTTAATCTATTTTTCACTCAATTTGCAATAATTTGACAGAGAACAGATATTGTCTATATTTAGATAAACAAACAAAATCACCGTACCGGCAACGAAAACACAGTTGATAACCTGTTTTCCTTGGTATCAACGTGATCCTTTGTTGATGTACAGGCAAACAGCAGCCATGGATTTTCTGGACACATTAGGTTTAAATGTGCATTATAAGTAATATGTACAAAATGTAATTCATAAAAATAAAGATTACATCACAATTAATAATTCACTTATATAAAATTCACTTATGCCAAATGTAATCAAGGTGCTAAACTTTGAATTATTTTTTCTCAGTTTCACTGGTCAAACAGTTGCTGACTTCTGGCTCTGTAAGGTAGAATACTGTAGTGAAGGTGTAGGAGAGGTGCAGAAAAAGACACTCAGGTGACCCACCAGTCAAAAGCAAAGGAATGGGTTCAACTTTGCCTGCAGTATCCCACGATGCATCTCTGTCCCTATTTCTACAGATCAGGTAGATCGGAAAAAGGGCAGGAAAATGAGGGAGGGTGGAAAGACAAGGTGGCACTCTAACCTGAGATATCCTGACTCGGCACAATCATGGACTGGAAGCCGGAGACAGAAAATAAATGAGCGAAAGTTAGAGACGGGAGAATGAAGAGACAGAAAGAAGGCGGCGGGAGGGAGGGGTAAGACTGACAAACACACAGTGACATGTTCACTTCACACCCACAGACACTGGGCGAGAAATAAGGGCTATCAGCAGGTTTGAGGCAGAGATACTCAAACTGCGTGATAGGCATCCACTCTGCCTTGTCAAATGGAGAGAACGAAGCCAATGTGCCCCCTGCGCTCCATATAAACACTCCACTGCAATACACACTTCGTAATCTACAAACTATCACTCATAACAGACGTGAGGGAGAAGCAGAGACAAGGTGGACGTGGAGAGAGATTAAAGAGAGAATGGAAGGATAGAGCCTCACCTATAAGCCTTGTTGTTGGGATGGGAAAACTAGAGATAATAATTTATATGAAATAATATGAAAATATGAGTTTGGTGACATTACCAAAGCAGGAAATAGTGGTGTGCATGCAGATGATTGACAACCTGGGGAGTTTGACTCATTTGTCTGATGCTTGAGGTTGGAAATTTATTTTAAACAGCAAATAGCGGTGCAATGGTGATATTAATATTGCTCAGATTTTCATCTATCAGCTTACTCAAAAATGTCTTCCCAATATGGGGATTACTTTTGCTCAATTCAAACTAGTTTAGTACTTACTGAGGCTATAATGAGTTTAGTCTGTCCTGATGTCAACTCACCATGACACATTCGTTCCTCATCTGACCTCCAGGTTTAGATGCGTACACACACACACACACGCACACACACACACACACACGCACACACAAAAAAACCCCACACACAAACACACACTGTACTTTTCCTCTCTGTCTTCTTTGTCTTTTTCTCATCCAACTTTCCCCTTTCAGTAAACACAGAGGAGTGATAACACACACCAAACTGCTGCAATGTCTTGACTGTTACCATAGGAACACAATCTGAGACACACACACAGTGTTTTCCTCACCTGCTGCCATCTGTTTATCAATCTGTTTATCGTTTAGTGCTGCTGATCAAATGACAGATTCTATCAGTTTGGGAGACTACACACTCACACACACACAAACACACACGCACACACACACTTTCCCCCTCTGGGTGCACAAGATGTTTGGACTAGCCATCTTACTGACGTCTGGGGACAGGCTGTACTGAAAAGTACATTGATATTCAAGGGAAGAAGATATGGCAGGAGAGAGAATGAGACAGAGAGAAAGAGTGTGTGTGTGTGTGTGTGTGTGTGTGTGTGTGTGTGTGAGAGAGAGAGAGAGAGAGAGAGAGAGAGAGAGATAAAGAGAGAGTGTATGTTGGGTCATTTGATGGAAACATAAAACCCAGAGAGAGAGTAAAGCAGAAAGCCAAACAGCGGAAAGCAGCGTAATGCTGTTGACAGAGTCCTAGATCTGGAAATAGATCTTTTACAATCTTCACACACACTCATCCACTCCTTCACTCCCAGAGCCAAACTCTCAGCTGAACCATCCAACAAAGATGGAGAGGAATCAGTCAGGCAGCAGTCAAGTTGGTGAAAGATTATCTGTTACAGCATCACTCTCTGTTCCCTCCATCATTCAGCCTTAGACTAATGAAGGGAGAGAATGAGATAAAGAGAGAGCTTTCATTACAGTTTTTCACAATTGTTTACACACTAAAACTGGAACATGGGACACAATCACTAAAACCTGAAACTCATGTATCAAATCCCTAAACCAAGTCTGCAAACCTACAAGCACATTTTCTGCTTTTCACTCAGTTTGCAATTCTCTATCATACTTTTTGCAAAACACAACACACAGTAATGTGTAGTTTTCTCTCATTCTCTACATTAGGCACAACATTCAAAAACTAAAATCACATGTGTTCATTTGCAAGCACTGCCATCCCAAATGCCTACCCTAACCCTTAAATTAATTTACCAATTGGCAACATCCACTCATCACACATAACACTAAAATCGGAATTGTTCACTCAGAAATCAGAGCTTTAGCATTATAAAAAAGGCCACAGGTGAGGACTCTTGTTTTTGAGAACAATGTTGCAGTGAGAGCCAGAGGAAGAGGAGGACGAGGACAAAGAGGACAAGGAGAACAGTTATCTCAGATAAGATCCGAGTTACTTTGGTTCACCATGTGGTCAACATGGGTTGAGCATAAGGGAGGCTGGGCAGAGAGTCCAGACCAACCTGAGCAGCTTCACTGCTGCTTCCATCATCCAGACATTCAGAAATGAGAACTGGCAAGTAGCCTGATCTCTACACCATGCTGCTGTTCTTTATGCTGTAGTATACTATAGTAGTGGTAGTAGTAGTAGTAGTAGTAGTAGTAGTAGTAGTACTGTAGTAGTCCTACACATCAGTAGGCCTGTGCTACTCCGTGATGGTTGGCCTAAGTGATGTAGATGAGGTGCTGTCCGACCCAAACAGGAGGCAGGATGCAGCCTCATTTTTTATTTTTTTTAATCCTTTTTCAATTTTTTTTTCTGTTTTTATCCTACTGCATTGTGTTTTGTATGTAGAACACTTCACATATCCAACACATTCAAGTGTTGAAATAAAATATTTGTGATTGAAATAAAGTATTTGTGTGTTACTATATTACTGTATACTGTAACAGCCTTTTACAACAGGCTGCTGTGCATAAGTCTCTGAACTCTGAAAATGCAAAAGGCATAAGCCTACTGATGAGATATTTATAATAGTGTTTTCCGTTAAGCACATCAGTTGTTAGAAAGATGTATTCATTTGATGATTGTGTGTACTGCAAAAAAGCATTTTGAAAAGAGATAAAATGGTTTTGAATGTGGTGCTTCATTTTGCCAGTGATTTGTGGAGTTTTGCATTTTGTGTTAGTGGTATTGTGTTTTGTGTTTAGAGTTTTGAGAAAATTAGCCCTAGTTTCAGAAAATGTGTGTAGGCAATTGTGAAAAACTGTAATTAGCAGACAATTTCCTTTTGTATTAAATGTGTCTGATGAACTTCAGGCTCCATATAAATGCTTTCTAATCAGGGAGTAATTAGGAAAGGCCTATTGGGGCACAGTGTGTGTGTGTGTGTGTGTGTGTTTGTGTGTGTGTGTGTGTGTGTGTGTTTCTGGTAAACACAGCCCAATATTCAATATTCCACCTCTGTCTACTTCTGCCACAATAAAATTAATTAATGTCAAGTTTTCTGATAATGACATAAGGATAGATAGATAGATAGATAGATAGATCGATCGATCATCTATCTTCAACTTATAACTGCATACCAATTTCTCCTCCCATCTCGCTTCTCTCACACACACACACACAAACAC
Organism: Centroberyx affinis; assembly: GCF_046629955.1. Taxonomy (NCBI): domain Eukaryota; kingdom Metazoa; phylum Chordata; class Actinopteri; order Beryciformes; family Berycidae; genus Centroberyx; species Centroberyx affinis. The sequence continues at coordinate 150,383 of NW_027283298.1, read as the reverse complement.
ACACACAGACACACACACACACACACACAAACACACACACACACAAACAGTAAAATTCCTCCCACTACTTCCCCATCTGGGAGACAGGAAGCCTGTAACCATAACAATCCATCCTTTCTGTGCTGCCTTTCTTTAGATTGCATTTCTCCTCCAGAATCTCTCCATCCATCTGCTGAAATCCTATTTTCATGACAAACAATAAGACACACACACTCACTCCATCACTGCTCCCTATAGCTGCCAGAGAAAGGAAGGAACGAAGGGGGTAGAGAGGAAGGGAGAGAAAGAAAAATCATGAGATGGGGGGAGAGTTGACAGAGAAGGGATGGAAACTACTTGGATCACAGGGGAAATTGAAGGATTACCAGTGAAAGTGTGTTTGTATGTGTGTGGTGTAGTGTGTCTAAGTGTGTCTAGTCTTAAGTGGTGTGTTTCTGAGGTATCCACCAGAAACCTAAACCGGCTAAAATACACATAACCTTCACTCCCTCTCTGCTTCCATCCACCCATCCTGAAAGAGACTGGCTAAAACATTGGCTATAACTAGCTGATATATTTTGACAAGCTGACAGATGCAGCAGTGGACAGAGAGACAAAGAAGATTAACTATACAACAGACTGACCGACTAACAAGTACAACTTCTATCCAAAGATACAGGCATGTATGTAGCCAAAACCTCCTTGATGTAGCCAGAAGGATAGGCAGTCAGAGAGCTAGCTACTCACCAATCTATCTAAACAGAAAGCTACTCACCAGTCTATCTAAACAGAAAGCTACTCACCAGTCTATCTAAACAGAAAGCTACTCACCAGTCTATCTCCAGTCTATCTATTTAAACAGATAGCTACTCACCAGTCTATCTAAACAGACAGCTAACTGCTCACCAGTCGAAACAGTGAGCTAGTTACTCACCAGTCTATCTATGTAAACAGAAAGCTACTCACCAGTCTATATAAACAGAGAGTTAGTTACTCACCAGCCTATCTATTTAAACAGATAGCTACTCACCAGTCTATCTAAACAGACAGCTAACTGCTCACCAGTCGAAACAGTGAGCTAGTTACTCACCAGTCTATCTATTTAAACAGACAGCTACTCACCAGTCTATCTATTTAAACAGAAAGCTACTCACCAGTCTATATATCTAAACAGACAGCTAACTACTCACCAGCTTATCTATTTAAACAGAAGGCTACTCATGAGTCTATCTATCTAAACAGAGAGCTAGCTACTCACCAGTCTTCTCAGTCTTGTGTGGCAGTTTGCTGGGTTCCTGACCAGGCAAACAGGGACACGGTCCTTCACACTTCACTGAGGTCACTTTCCCAGACAGACAGCCCTGGAACTCCAGCTTACACTGTAAAAATACACACATAAACACACATAAAGATTCATGGGAAATAGAGTCTTTATTTCACAGATTTGAGTGCTGGAACTCCAGGAAAAGACTACGGCACAGACAATGAGGAATCATGGATGATAGAGACTTTACTTCCTGGATATACCGGTATGTAATGTTATAATAGTAATAGTAACTACAACCAAACAAAAACTTTTGAAAATTGAAGTTTCTTTGTCGAGCTAGATGAGTGAAGGATTTGCTGAGGCAGGATTGATCATTTGTCTTCGATGATGAACAGATGTGTCCATTAGGCAGCGAGAGTAGACACACCATTAGACACACAGATGCCCAATGACATTCTATCATTCAGAGAAATACAAACCCAACACAATACAAAAAGCTACATGAACTACTTCAGAATGTAATTCAACAGTATCACTCTCATTTCAAATAACTAGGGTAAGAAATTGTTTGGACTGGTTGAGAAAAAAAAATCCAATCACAAAATCCCTCCAAGAGAAATAATAAAAACTTAAATGGGTTATGTAAATTCTGCCTGTGAGGGGCTGGGGACAAGTGTCGCCAGTGTGAGACCATGACTGTGCATAAACACACACACACACACACACACACACACCTCTTTCATTTCCCACATTCTAGTTTAAATCCATCATTTCCTCCCTGTCACCTCTTTGATAGCGCTGCTAATGTTGCTTAATGAAATCTGTTGACAAAGGAACAGCGCTCTGTCCTGTTCTCCACATATTGAATTAGCTGTGTGGGGAGGGAGGCGGAGAGAGAGAAAGCCCAGGAGATAGATGAGCTCCCCCAGCTTCTACCCAGTCGCTGTCGGCACGCTGAGAAGCTCCCACAATCTCTCTGGGTCTGTCGCTCTCTCTCTCTGGGGGTTAATATGGTTTTAATGAAACACTGTTTTAACACCGGTTCGTTTCTTGGTGCACAAAGAGAAAAGTGAATGAGGGCTATATTTTTGTGAATCAATGATGCATGGAGCAAAGTGCAGTCAACGGCACACAGGATGTGGCGACTATGTTTGGTATTTTCGTGACCAGAGGTGCGCGGTGCAGTTGGAAACGAGGTGAGATTAGGAGGAATAAATTATCAGTAGGTGTGGTAGGGACGTCAGTCATGACAAATCAAATCAAAACCTCTTTTCCCTTTCCCTTCTCTTTAAATGCGGTGTGCTCTGCCAATTTCGTGATGGAGAGAACCGTCTGGAGTGGATCCACCACAAAAGCGTCTCCCAAGAGGAAACTGATGTCCTGGTGTGGGAGGTGCAGAATCAAATTAGCTGGGGAGGAGACAACACAGTTGGGCACCGTGTTGCTCTGGTCCAAGGAGAACCGTTGCCCAACGTAGTAAACGGTTCAATGATATCAGGCGAAGAGCCAAACAGAAGTTGGCAGCGAACTGCAGGGACAGTTTGGCTACAGGAGAAGAGCATCCACCAGCCAGTACATGACATCTATAGAGGATTGACCGCCTAATCCCCACTCCGTGTGTTATGGCACATACTAACAGATCTATGTTGGATCTCCTCTCCCCCCATTTCTGCACAGTCAAGTCACCAAAATAACTGCTGCAGGTGAGAAAAATACCTGTGTACACCCGATGAAAATACTACTTCGCTGGTGCAAAGCCTCTGCCATGCGGCATCACGAAAAATAGGACCCTAAGTGGTGCGATGTTAAGAGGTTCAGTCTGAACCTGTACTGGGAGTGGAAGATAGAGAGGAGAGGGATGATGATTGAAGAAAAGAGCAGGAGGAAAGCAATGTGCTTAACTCAGTGGGCTGCAGTCTCTCCAGAGATGAGAGCAATGTCATATTAATAGGATCTGGAGAGTGTGCGTGAGTGTGTGTGGTAGTGGCGGGGGCAGGTAATAATAATAAAACATGAATAAGCTTGAGACCAGTATCTTAGAGAGCAGCTCGCTAGTGAGGCAGAGTTTAGGTCGGGCCAGAGGGACCCATCACTTTACCAGTTAACTGAACCCCTCCACATAAAATACTGCAGAGAGCAGAGGGACTTCCCTGCCCTCCTCCTCCTCCTCCTCTTTCACCTTGCTTCTCCTCTACCACTTACTCCTCCTCAGCACAGGCTCAGCTCATAGGCAGGCGGTTGAAACTCCTACCAATAGGCTGTTTCGGAGGTCATACTGCAAAGACCACAAGATCATCAAGTCACTAGAAGTCTACATTTCGACCAGGGAAAGTGTGGATGAACTGTGTGAACAGTTAGCAAGCAAAAGCTGAACTTCAGCCACCGACAACAGCCATTCAGATTTCCTCGCTTCCTACCGAATGCTTTTGTTTGGTGGACAATAGTTCCATCTGGCAAGTGCAAAAATGGACGAGAAGTTGATTACAGCCATTCAAAGCTTCCCACTTTGCTACAACATTTATTTGAAAGACTACAAAAACAACAAGAGAGGCATCTCAAGAACAATGCTTGAAAAATGGTTGCATCCATTGTTGGGCTTGATGTTGAGTAAAGTCATTGATTTTTTTTTCAGTTTATTTATGATTAATGCTCCCTAATTAGTGCTTGCTACCTAGCTATGCTATCATCAAAACGTTGTAACGTTGTGAAAGGTAATGCTGTTGATGATTTGTTAGGTTGTTTGCTGTTTGCTGTTCAAGTCCTTATGTTATGTGTGTTTTTATGTTTTCTGTTGCCTTCTGTGATCTGCTCACCTTGTTGTCTCCGGGTTTTTTTGTCTATCAATTCCCCATCAAAAGGCATTTTGCTTTCACTGTAAATAAGAATTTGTCCTTAATTGACTTCCCTGGTTAAATAAAGGTTAAATAAAATGTCAAGGCAGACAAAAACACATGACTTGACTGTTTAAAACTTTGTAGCTGCAGACCAATACATAGATGAAACTGGAGCCTCTCGCCGCGCCCACAATTGGCCAGAATGGAGCGACACATCACCCAAATTGCTTGCAGTGTGAACGCGGAATAAGAGATCCATGGTCTCCCTTGTGTCAGCTGCTACTGGTTTGCTGAATGCATGCTTGAAAAAGCCCTTTTTCTACATCAGCTCCTTTTTTCACTGCTTTGTTGTCCATTCTTCCTGAACACCATGCCCTGGTTTAAAGTGGTTTCCGTATACTGAATTGTGTTAAACCCCTGGCGTCAAACAAAATTTCCCAAGGTGAGACGATAATGTGAATGTGAATGTGAATCTACAGCCCTCTACACCAAGGAGAACCCAGCAAAGCAAAGAGCTTCACTCCTCTATGTCCTTTTCTGCCTCCTCCTCCACCTCTTCCTGAGTTTCCTCCTACTCCTCTTTCTCATCGTCCTCTCCCTCCTCCTCCTCGAGTCATGGTGAAGGTTGACACCCCGCCTCTCTTTTCTCCTATCCCATGACACTGTGAATGCGCAGTTATGTGTGTTTGATGAGCAATATAGCTGAGATAATGAGGAGAGGAAAGTGGCTGGAGCTGGGGCTGCAGGCAGGTTTTGGGACTAAGGGAGATGGCGTGTGCGTGTGGAGGGTGATTTCAGCTGCTGGGGAGACATTTGATAGCCGATCCTGTTCTCAGTCATTTGTTCAAGCTGCTCAACAGAGAGAGAGATAAGTACTGCTGGCTGTTATCTGTCTACTGGAATCAACACAGTGGAGGAGGACAGGAGTCAATACACAGACAGCAGATAAAACAGAGGATGGAACGGAGGGAGACAGGAGGAGAGAGGAGGAAAGACAGAACCTCATTCATCAAGCAAAAGAAACAAACACATGATCTCAAATATTTCAATTATAAATTATATAGTCCAGAAACTATGCAATCTGTGTTGTTTTGAAGAAACACCCCCGCTGCTGCCTTTTATGGCTGAAACCAAACAGAATTATTGATAAATGACATTCACTGGGAAAATGAGAGAAGAAGAGAATGACAGGACTTAGAGAGGAGGATGGAGAGCTTGAGAAAATGAACGAGAGAAGAATATATGAGAGTGAGACTGAGAGGGAGAGAAATGGACGGGAGCTCTCACCTTGGAGGAGTAGGTGTGTCCGTCAGATCCACACACAGGGCTGAGCTGGAGCACTGAGCACGGCCTACATTTCCCATGAGCACCAGCTTCGAGCCTGTGTTTGTGGCCTAGGCTGCCTTTCCTGGGCTTCACACTGAGAGAGAGAGATGATGAGAGAAACGCTTATCATTGAGAGAGAGACTTGAATTTTGATGCTCTTCAATAAAACAAAAGGACTTAACTCCTGTACTCACCTACACTCCCACCCACCCACACACAAACAATAATAACAATATCTACAGTGCCAGCAGCTCTCAAAGGCACAGTTGACATTTAAATAGTCAGTCAGAGCCTCTCCGATGTACATATTGCATTCCGCCAAATGTTGCCCTCAAATATTCATAAATGTGTGTGTGAGAGAAAGAGAACAGAGAAGCAGACAGACTGCAAACAGAATCAAAATAAGAGGCCAAATGAAAGCATGGGAGGGAGAGAGAAAGAGAGAGAGAGAGAGAGAGAGAGAGAGAGAGAGAGAGAGAGAGAGAGAGAGAGAGAAGAAAACTAGAAAATAATTTCATCATTTTAGAGGCACAATTTTAACAATTTCTCCCTTTCTGCATTGTACATCAGTGTCATTTGGCATGCAGTAATCACTTTCCAAACAGTGGAAACTGGAAAATCAGTGTTGTACTGAGAAAGTTTTCGAGGTTTTTCTGCTTGTTAGGGTCAGTGGGAGCTCAGAGAAACCTGATTGGCCCACTGAGGCCTTTTCAATATTGAGTGTAATTACATCTGATCCAAATCTGCCAGCAGTCTCCTCTCTAAGTGCTCTCACAGAACGCTGCTGCCTACTGATCCATCAACCAGTGCTGCAACAAGAGCCAGCCGCCTGATAGAACAAAAACCCTTTAGAGAGGAATTAACGTGACAACGGCAAATGATGGAAAGTGAATATCAATAACTGAAATGAACAGGGTGAGATTCCACACTGACACACAGCCTCACATACAACCACTACATAGTGGAATGAGTGTGAGGCTGTGTCGCCCCTTTCGTTCATCAAATTATCAAACTCACCGACCGAGACACAATTACTGTCATGGTAGATTAGACATGCATGGAGCACCGGTGAATAAAACAGTGATGGCAGATAAGGTAACATGGAACATGCAGGTTGATGGGCATCGTCTGAGATGTTTCCCCTCCTCTTCCTCCCTCTTTCCTTACGTATTTTTCCTCCTCTCAAACCCAGTGCTACTCCTCTCCTATCAAGTTTGCAGTCCTTGTAAACCCAGCGGAGCGGAGGAGTGTGTTTAACACATATTTGTGTGAGTTGAAGAGTGGGAATTAGTTGGGTAAACCGTAAACTGTTGCACAAGATTTGTTTGCAGATGTCTTGAGAGTTGCAAAGTTTGGATTTGCCCTCTGAGAGGACACTGAACCATTGTTATGCTAATTATTACAGCTAATTTAACTCATGTAGATGAAACAATATCACGGTCCAAAGCTTCAGTGAGTGATGCTGTTGGGAAAATAGAGATTTCAGCTGAATAATTTGTTTGATACACTAAGCAGCAAACAGGGCTTCAAATTAATTTAACACAAAGGAAGGCATTAAAACCAAATATCATAGGAACTAATGACTGTGGTATTTTTTTATTTTTTTTCCTGAGGAAATCAATTACACCCAAGACAGAGACAAAACAGTATTCAGATGCATTTTGGGTGAAATGCTCCTTGAACTGAAAAATTTAAAAGCATAAAATTGGCAACATGGCAAGGCTGAAAACACAAACAAATTGTATGCTGACAGGGCACAGGATGTTCGTTAGGGTCTGAAGAGTATGAATAAACAGAGAGTTTGATTAAAATTAATTGATGTTGACTATACGTGTCTCTATGTCTGTCAGTGAAGCAGATATATTGCATTTCTACACACAGCGAACACGCTCGGCCCTATTTTTCTCTACTGCTCCTGCACTGGCTCAGCTTAAGTTTGTATATCCAGAGAGTATTAGTAATTTTGAGTAATGAACATTTACTCCCACCTGATGACCATTCCATAATTGATTTAATGGTGTTAAGAGGAAGGAGAGGAGGGCGAGAATCGTGCGTTAAGGCAGCCTCACCTCCCCAATCCAGTATAGGGAATAGAGGAGGTTCCTGTACTTGGTGAATTCCATGTGTTGATTGGTTCTTACCTGTGGGGTGGTTGCTTGTGATTGGTGCAGATGGCTGTCTGGTAGTCATGGCTGACACACACCTTGTGAGGAGGGCAGCGGACCTTCAGACAGGGGTCCTTGGTGGAGTCTGGACCTACAGGGAGAGAGCAGGGACAAACTTCATCTCTCAACTGTGAAAAAATGAGTTTATGTAACAGCTAACCAAAGCAGAGAATCAGCATAATGAGCTTGTCTCATGCTGAAGTTGAAACCGTCATGGGTAAATGTTTAAAGTTGATATGCAAGCCTTAATGCAGCAAACATCATATTGTTTCTTGAGCTGAAGCCAACTGTTCTTTCGATTTTCCAGCTGGCAGCTTCTCATGTTCTACTGACTGAAGCAGGCAGAGAAATAATGACAAAGTCAGAAGAACCGAAAGAGAAGAAGAATAGTAAAAAGTTTGAAGTCAGCGTCAGGTTTTCTGCAATATGAACATCTTAATGAGGACTGTTCTTTCGGAGTGTCGACCCTATCTTCTTCCACATCAATCTCCATGGTGACATTATCACCGTGGCAGCGAGGCACAGCTGGCTGCTGTCCAAGGTGAGAGAGATCAAAGCAGCTCATTGACTCTGAGCACTGTGTCATTTCATGCTAGGCTAACAGCACAAACCCACTTACAGGTGACAGACAGAGAAGAAAAGAGAGAAGAAAAACAGGAGGTGGAAGAGAAAGAGAGGGAGAGAAAGAGAGAAAGGGGCAGTAAAAGAGAGAAAGGCGCTTTCAGTTTGGGTGAAGTGAGGATGAAAGAGGACAAGCTGTGATCTGCTGTGAACAAGTGGGATCGGGATTGATGGTCATCGTGGACCTGTCAATCAAACGGGCCATATCAGATGTGTGTGAAGACAGTCCTTCATAATGACTAAACAACAACCACAAAGAGACAAGCTAATAACATGAGATCAAAGACAAAGAGGAGAGGACGAGCTCATCTTCCTTTAAACTACACACACATACAGGCCGCATGCCGGCACCATGGTGAAAGCGCTGAAAATGATTTCAAAGCCTAAGCTGATTAAGACTTGTGTACAGATCAAAGCCCTGTGCTATGTACAAGTCATTAGCATGTGGCTGCTAACTTCACAAGACGAGAGTGGCCTTGTCTCCATTAGGGGCCTAATGGCTTGTGTTTGAGCCACAGCTGGTGTCTGATATGAACAGCGACTAGTCTCTGACCTGATCACACACTGCTGCTGTTTACATGCCGCTTTATTACCGCTAAATCACACTGTTGTGTCAGCCACACACGTAATATCTGTTTATTTGTCTGATCCTCGCAGAGTAAACGCATAATCTCAGCAACACATGTAACACCAACACTGTCACCATAACTCTGTACATATCTGGAGCTGTCAGAGAATACGGGGAGGACTTTCTTTATCTCTGAAACATATGAACGCACACGCTTGTGAACACACGCACAATAAAGATGTTACAGCTCAGATAGTCTCAAGGGAAGAGATTCATAGTCTGCTGGTACGCATCTGTCACCGGCAAGGGACCACACTCATTTCCTCTCCATGTGTAACACAGAAATGCACACATACACACACGCTGAGCACCTACAGACACACACACACACGGATGCAAAAGCACATTTACAAGCCCATATGCCCTGTCACATTTTCCAGGATGCGGCGAGGTGATATGTCAACCCTCCTCCTGATATCTGTCTGTTTTGCGGCGTGTTTCTATCTTCTGGTTATTTGGGCCGGGCCTCGGCTCCGTCTATCAGCGCTGGAGGGAAACTCATCTGATTTCTCTCCTCTCCAGAATGACTTTGTCACCGTGAGGAGATGATGAGAGATGCGAAAAGGAGGAGAGAGGGAGAGGTAGGAGGAAGAGGAGGAGGAGGAGGGAGCAGGGAGGAGGAGATGATGGTATCTGGTTAACAAAGGATTGCAGGACAATTTAGGATTAGTGTGTGACCTCCATTCTCAGAGACAAATGGGAAATCACACACACACACACACGAATGAGCATGTCCGTTTATGCACGCACACGCAAACATACACACACATACACACAGCATCTCACATAGACAATCACCTAAATAAAACAGTTTCCTAAACAGTAAAATTGAGTTCAGAGGCGACGATACTCAGAATGTGAAATCTCTTTCTGCCGATGCGGTTTGAATAATTACGGCACATAAGGGAAGCCAGGAGGAATGAAATGGAGAGGAGGAGAAGGATGAGAAGTGCAACGAACTGGATGGCTAAACCGCGGAGGAGAGGAGAGGAGAGGAGAGGAGAGAAGAAAATGACAGGGGTTGGCGATGAAGAAGAGAGGAGTGGGGGAGAGAGAGGAGCGGAGCAGAGAGAAGAGTGTAGGGGAGAAGAGAGTTTTATCCATCTATTTAAAGCTTGAGTGAGCAGCATTGGCGGTTAAACCAACCAATCAATTGTAATGCAGGGGCACTGCAGCACACTCTGCCACCTCTCTTTCACTTGCCTCAATTCCCTTTCTCCCATTTCCCTTTCTTCCTCGCTCTTCTCTAATCTTAAGTATGACTTCATGTCCCCATTCGTCTGTGAACGAGTCAATAAGCATGAGCCATATAAACGACTTTCCATATTGCCTGTCCTTTCATACCACAGAGAGTATGAACTCAAACTCTTTTTCTCACTCCAAACCATGTTAGTTACCTTGATACCGCTATCAAGGTATGTGAATGAATGAGGTCGTCTGGTGCCTGGTAAGAGCTTGCCAAATGAAAGAGCGGAGAGGATTTGCGTGTGTGTGTGTGTGTGTGTGTGTGTGTGTGTGTGTGAGAAACAAATATGATGATTCTTCATCAGAAAAGACTGAGCATTTTGAAATGTCTAGCTGATAAATGAGGAAGAGAAAGGGAAAAGTCAAGGGTGTGGACTGGAAAGGTGTGTAGACTTTGTGTGAATGGCTAGAAGAGGGAGCGACAGTTACACACACCCACACACACGCACACACACCCTGCCACCACCAATTTGTCTGGCCACTGTCCTTTTGCCATGTGCAAGGTTGATTGACCACCCTTGGGTGCTGTGATAGCAGCCTGTAGGGGGGTGGGGACAGATGGCAGTTGGCAGAGCTGTAAGTGAGAGGAGCGAGGGCAGCAAGACAATGGCACAACATTAACAAGTGAACATCAATGTCCTCTAGTTAGAATTCAAGTTGGACACAATATCTGTTCTGACAGTGTGGAGCTGGTGGAGTCCGGCGCCAATCGTCTTTTCTATCATCACGGATTGGGATAGAAACACATTTTGATGGAGAAAATCTTTCAAATCTTGTTTCTGCTTGTGAATAAAATTAACTTCTTGAATTAAAAGTGTGTGTGTGTGTTTGTGTGTACCTGCACCTGTGCATACACAAGCTTTGTTTTTCTGCAGTTAATTAAAATCAACACTTGAAAGGGTCCAGGTCCTGGTCAATTGATGGCTGTTTTGAATTTTAGAACTGAAATAGCTCCGCTTTCAAAATGTCCCTCCATGACTTTTTCCTGTACAAAATCATGCAAGGAAACAGTAGTTAGAATTGTGTTTACCTCCTTCAGCTGACAGCTTGTTATCCTTCTCTTAGACCCCCAAAATCCATTAGCATTCACAGCGTTAAATGAGGAACGCAAATTCAGTCAGGAAACACTAACAGTCTGCAATCTAGCAACGTTCATTATACAGCACCAATCACACACACCCTGGTGCTGGTGCTCACCTCTGTTCACATTTCACTGCTGTGAAAGTTCTGCAGTTTCTGCTCACCCACCTCCATCGCAGCTACCATGAATATGTGAGTTATCCTGACTGAACTTTATTGATTATTGCAGCAAATAATAGGATATAGATGACAATACAACAAATAAAACTATTGAAGATGTAATAATCATGCTCATGTCAAAATAATGTGTTTCTTGTCACTGTATGCACAAGTGGGTGTTTTCATCCTGTGTGTAATTTGTTTTTTTATTTGTACCTTTTTGGATGTGTATATCCTTTTATGTGTGCTGTGTGTGTGAAGAAATATGTCTTACACAGCATTTCCCTCACTTTTTAAATGCTTTACCAAGCAACCTGTGAAAATAATGAGAAAAGAGTGGAACAGGATGAGACCAAACGATAGAGCAGACCTCACGCAAGATCTTTGCTTCAGACTGAATGTGTGTGTAGGTGTGTGTGTGTGTGTGTGTGTGTGTGTGTGCGGCTCCTATCCCAGCAGTCATAGCTTTGTTCCTGTGTGTTTGAAGGTGTGGCAACACTGCGGGCGAAGGGGACATTAATCTGCCCTCGCTCTCCACAGGATCCCCACAGTTAACTTACGATGCTCTGTGGTTACTGTGCTCACATCTATTGTGTAATTTGGTCCACCTCTGCCTCGTTCCAATCACTGCACATTGTGTGTCCATTCCCCTGACTGTGAATGAAGTAGGTTCATATTTTAACTTTCCATCCACCTCCTCTCTCTCTCTCTCTCTCTCTCCTACTGGCCAAGTCTACAGCACAGAGTCCTCAGGGAGCCACAGGGCAAACACAGCCAGCCAGAAGAGGACTAGAAACACAAATGATAATACTCACCTAGCATGGGAAAAATAAGTCCTGATACACCCCTGTATATATTTCAGTGGGAAAAAAAATCTACAAATCAATCTGTGTGAGATGACTCCATTTTCTGCTAGTTTTTCATAAGCACTTTCATGATATTATGTAAGTTGTTTCCACTATTTCCGCTCCAGCAGTCATTTTGGAAGCGTGGATGTCACTTTTTCGAATGCTGGATTTTTAAAAAGAAATTTTTCGAATTGACTATCAAGAGTGGGTTTACAGATGAATACATCTGACCTTGTATGTATACACATTAAGTTTACTTCAACCTAGTGACAGCCTTCATTCACACAGAGTGTATATTGTGAGTTTATATGTTAGACTACATCCACTGATGCATATCCCTTCTTCTGTGCTATAGTAGTTAGTTGTGATAAACAAGGTCATGATTTTGATCCGTGTCTCCACAGGGAAAAAGTAGAATCAGGATACAGTCATTGAATCACTATTAACAGCATTAGTGTGACAGTGGTGCTCTTGCATTGCAATGTTGTTCATTAAGTCGAGCTGCAAATACGCCAGTTTGTTGTCTCCGATGTGCAACAAAATCTCATTTTAGAAAGTGCCAGAATGATCCAAGCCTTAAAAACATCCCCATTACCGTTTAATTGCTGCAACACTTCCAACTGGGCTCCCGGCACAAAAACACATTACAGCCCAAGCTTTAAAATTTCATTACAAGTAAAGTTGACAGTGAATTGGCCTAACCCCTGGAAACTGGACTCACTCACTTTGTGTTCCTTTTTACCCCTAATGTTCCTTCAGAGAGAAAAAAACGATGGGTAAAAGGGGAGGTGAAGATGAAACATTCTTGCTGTGTCCTCTAATGCTGGATGGAGGCCAGAATGTAGAGCAGTGATTGGATAATAAAAGTCCAATAGGAAAGGCCACATCACCAACATGCCCTGTCAGAGAGAAGAGGGTGACCTCAAATTAATTGCTACTGAGCTGGACATGGGTCAACGGGGTGTTTTTCCAGTGTGTGTGTGTGTGTGTGTCTTTGTCGGCACCACATGCTCCTGTGCTCATTCCTCTCTATTGTTTGTTCTCCCCAGTTATTGCTTCTGAAGAGAAAATAAACAAGTTTAAGATTAAATAAACGAGCGTTTCAACAAGCGTTCCCACAGGAGAAATTCTGACTGTTATTTGAAAAATGAGCATCACTTTCAGGCTTTGATACACTAATTAAAAAGGTGTTTCTCCTGTTTCACCTGGGGGGAATGCAGAGAAAGAAAGAACCAGATTTGGAGGGTATAAAATCCCCTTCTCTCTGCTTTGTGAGCGTTCCTCTGGGTGCGACTGTTTGGCCTGCGAGAGGCACTGGAGCGAGGGATGACAGAGAGGAATGATGGACGGATGAAAGCACAGAGAGAGCCTCTGGGAGGATGGAGTGATAGAATGGAATTAAACATCCAGAAAATTAATTATTGAAAACATGGCAAAATAATATCAGTGTGGATGTAACTGAGGAACAGGGAAAATAAACAGAGGCCATTTCAGATTGAATGTCAGGGAAGAAACCCCAGTGGCTTATGGGAATAAAATGTCTGGAGAGAGAGAGAGAGAGAGAGAGAGAGAGAGAGAGAGAGAGAGAGAGACAGAGAGAGGCTACTGGCTATTGCTTACAAACTGAATATTCATCACTGTCACACAGCCATTATACACACACGCGTGCGCCTGCACACACACACTCACACACCATTGTGAAAGCCATGCCTTTCCCTGAAAAGAAAACAGTTTTGTGAAGCTGTTGCTGGCAGCAAAGCTTTTTAAAGGAACACTATGAAAGCAAAACCAAATGGCCTTTGGGAGGAAGCTTCAAAGCAAAGGAGCAAGTTACACTTAAGGAGTGGGTGAGACAGAGGAGGAGAATCTGTGCATTCAAGGGAACACATTCATTTCTGGTAGGACATGCTAATTGTTTTTAGTACACATACACACACACACATACACACACACTCATACATAGCACCTGCACTTATAAAGACTGTAAATGTACATGAACTGTTCTGCTTGTGGAGGTTTACAATTCTGATCATCATCATGAAAAAATCCATTGTGTGGCAATGACACCACCAAACATTGGGGTGACGGCCCACCAGCGGTATGCATGCAAACACACACACACACGCGCACACACACACACACACACACACACACACACACACACACACACACACACACACACACACAGACAATGGCTGACGTGGATGCTGGAGTCTCCATCTTTATCCACCCAGAAAGAATAGGAATATCTAGTATTTCTTCTGCTCAGCCAATAAAGACCACTGAAGGGTTTAATTCCTGAATGCTGTATCAAATTTTTTTTTTTGGGGGGGAATAAATAAATAAAAGAAAGAAAAAATTGCTACCCAAAATGCATCATGAGTCAATATTTCAAAAACACAGACAACTATGCTCAAAAACAAAATTATTTTGTAAGCAATAGTCTTCAGATGATTTGAACAGCAACCTGCAATGTGCTTTACTTTCATATCGGCACTTATTTTGTGAGAATAGGATTTTGTTTTTCAAATGGTGGATATGTCATTGTGGAATAAAACTCCTCATTTGAATCACAGTCAAACTCATCCACTGCTTTTGAGCTATTTTAGGCTGGCCGATTGTGGTAGGCAGCGGTAGATTTGGTTTGTTTGCGGCTGCACAGGAAGGTTTTTATTTTTTTCCCTTGTTGCTTTTCTTCACACTTGTACATTTCAAGTGGTCTCTTCCGTTCAGCACTCTTCACACTGACTCTCAGAGAAAGAGAAAGAAAAAAAAAATCCCCCCTAAGCTCTCAACTGGCCATGAGCTGCCGATAAACAAGGACTTGGTGTCAGTTTGACCTTTAGTTCTGCCCAGAGGGGTCACAATGAAAGACCACATGCTTGACTTACAACCTGGTTCTGCGGGTCATTGACAGACTGTGGTCTCCGCCTACACACACACACACACACAGACACACGCACATATGCACATATGCACACACACAGGTGGATGACAGATCTGGCCTCTTGCTTCACCTTCAGTGTCAGCGATAATTAAATATTTTCTCACTGCCCTAGACTGAGGCGCTCATTAATCCTGAAGCTGAGGGGTGTGCGTGTGTGTGTGCATTTGTGTGTGTGTGCATTTGTGTGTGTGTGTGTGTGTGTGTGTGTGTGTGTGTGTGTGCGCGCGTGTGTCTGTGTGTGCATGAATGAATCTATGAGTGGATCAATGAACTGTGTCTCTCCTCTCCTCTTCTGTCTTTCTCCTCCTCCTCCCCTCTCCTCTCCTCCTCCCCCCCCTGTCTTTCTCCTCCTCTCCTCTCCTCTCCTCTCCTGTCTTTCTCCTCCTCTCCTCTCCTCTCCTCCCCTCTCCTCTCCTGTCTTTCTCCTCCTCCTGCTCTCCTCCTCCTCTCCTCTCCTCTGTATACCTACCTGCAGTAAACATTGTCCTCTTGATGTTCCCAAGCCTTCAATCAATGTCAATTCCTTAATCAATCCGTATTCCTTTCTTATATCTTTATAGTACCCCAAAAATACTGTCTGTAACTGAATTGATTGAAATGAATGAAAACTATTATTAACTGTTCATACCACAGCATTTTATTATTGTGTTACTCCAAAATTGTACACACACATAACTGCATGCTGAGAGGTTATGATGCAACATAGTTCACCTCCTCTCGCTAACGTTGCCACGCTCACTCTGCTGCTGCACGCTTCATCTGCAAGACAACTGCTCCCGTGCTGCGAACTGAACACTCTGGAGATCACCAGACTTCACAGTTACGCAGCAGATGAGGGAAGAATGCAGAGCAAGACGAATCAATAGGGAATTCAAAATTGCACATTTTGTTCCATTTAAAGGGGGAACGTTAGTTATGTTACCATAACCCCAGATTCTATGAGTATAGGCGTAGCCCTCTAAGAGATGTCGCTATTGGTTTTATCCCTCTCGCGCATACGCATTTTCTTTCCCGCCACTTACGCTACAATGGCTACACTCAGGTCCTCAACTATAGAATATACAGCATTGGGACCTGAGCTCTGCTCCCAAAAGCCAGTAATTTCTTCGGCCAATGTCGGTGGAGCAGGGGGCCTAAGTCTTAGAGGTTATGGTAGTTATGGTAACATAACTAAAGTTATGGTAACATAACTAACGTTCTATTTTGTATAGGCTTCGCCCTCTAAGAGCTGTCGCTATTGGGTTAAGGGTGAAGCTGATGTAGTCAATGCCCACTGAGACACCAAGGACCTCAAGCAGAGAACATACACCAGTTCACAACCCTATAATGCGAAGCGTAATAAGGCAGGAAAACACCGGCTGTGCCATGGTTGACCTCATGTCAACCTTGTGTGGAAAAAAAAGACGAGTGATAGAACACTCGCTCCACACAACCCTGCCGTTACAGAATGTGAGACGTTGATTACGTATCGTAATGATCCCTCATGCAGCCCGTGATGATTGGATTGGGCGCACCGTTTGGCATCTGCGTAAAAACGCCAGATCTGACAACGCGTCATCTGCGGTCTAGCACATTTAAGACTGAATGAGTCAGGGAGGACTCAGAAACATCGCGCAGATAGAAACCTATGAAAGGGCACGGAGAAGCCCAAGATGCCACTGCGCAGATGTCTGCCACCGCCATCCCTCTGAGGAGGGCCGTAGATGATGACAAGGCTCTCGTGGAGTGCGCCCGGCGCCCTGCGGCGGCTCGGCTCCCGCCGCACTGTAGGCTTGTGTGATGGTATCACATAGCCAGTTTTTGACAGAGCCGAGCCTTGTGAATGCCCTCTGTAATGAACAAACAGCTGCTGTGTCTGTCGGATGTTTGCTGTGCGCAAAACATACTGAGACAAAGCGCGCGCTGGGCAGACTCGGTGAGACGCCTCCTCTGCCTCATTTCTTTGAGGCGGGGGGAAGCACCCCTCGAGGGAAATAATTCTTGACCGAAAGGAGTTTGTTAGGACTTTAGGTGTGAATGAGGGATTTGGCTGTAAAGTCGCTGCGCTCCCGTCCTCTCTAATAGAAAGGCAGGATGGTGAGACCGACAGCGCGCATAAGTCACTCACTCTCTTAGCCGATGTCAGGGCTAGGAGGAGCGCTGTTTTCAGGGATAGCATCTTGAGAGAGATTTGGGCTATCGGCTCGAAAGGGGGACCCCCCAGAGCGCACAACACCAGAGGTAAATCCCACTGCGGAGCTAGAGAGCGCACGACAGGTTTCTGTCATCTGACTCCCTTTAAAAAGCACTTCACCAAGGGATGCGCAAAAACTGAGCTCTCGTGGCAGGATGAAATGGCTGCAGCATACGCTTTGATTGTAAATGGAGCCAAATCGTTATCTACCAGTGTCTGAAGGTAGGTTAACACGAGAGGCAGAGGACATGACGTGGGATCTGAGCCTCTCTCCACACACCAGCGCTGAAAAGCAGACCATCTACCCGCATAACACGCTGTAGTAGAAGGGGCTCTCGCACCTTGGATAGTGCGCACCACCGCAGGGGGCAGACCTAACCTTTCCAAGCGCTCCCGTTCAGCGGCCAGGCCCACAGTTGTTGGCCTATTACGGGGAGGTGGAGGATCGCACTGTCCAGCTGTGACAGTGCTGCCATGGTTTCCCCGCCAGCAGCTGCACCATGATTGGGAACCAAGACGCGCTCGTGTGTTCTGGTGCCACCAGAATAACCGCTAGGTTCTCCTCCTGAACGCGCGCTAAGAGACGAGAAATCAGGGGAACTGGGGGAAACGCATAAAGGAGAGCCCTGGGCCACGGCCGGTGAGAGAAGGCATCCACTCCCAGTGGGGGATTGTCTCGTGCGTTCATGGAGAACCACAGTGCGCATTGCGCATTATCTCGTGAGGCGAACAGATCCACCTTCACCTTCCCGAACCTGTCCCACAACATCTGAACTAGTGCGAGACATCAAGTCCGCAGCGCGGTTCTGTACCCCCGGGATGTACACCGCTCTGATGGAGAGCAGGTGTCTGTGAGACCACAGCAAGAGGCTCCAGGCTATCTCCAGCAGCCGGGCTGAGCGCACACCGCCCTGATGGTTGATGTATGCTGCCGCTGTCATGTTGTCTGTCCTCACTATGACATGCCTGTTTGTCAGCATCGGAACAAAGTGCTTCAGCACTTTGAGCACCGTGGACAGTTCCAGAGAGTTTATGTGGAGGGAAGGAGGATTCTCCCATTTTCCCCCCACAACTTGAGACTCGCACATCCCTCCCCAGCCGGAAAGAGATGTGTCTGTGTACACCGATATGTGTGACGTCGCTCTCCTGAGGGGAAACCCCTGTCGATGGGACATGAGGGGTTTTCCAGTATGCCAGGTCTGACTGCAGCGAGGGAGGGATGGACAGCATGGGTCTTCTGTGCCGTATTGGGTCGAGACGCAGGCGGCTGAACCATCTCTGAATTTTCCTCATATGGAGGAGTCCAAAGGGAACCACCACTTGCAGACATCATGCCTAGCAGACGCATCACAGACAGCGCCGTCACCACTCTGTGAGGTGCGATGTGAGACAGCAGAGAGCTTAGTGCATCCAGCCTGGCTGGGGACAGGTGGATGACAGATCTGGACACACACAGGTGGATGACAGATCGCGGTGAAACGACTTCTTCATCTTCTTCTTCTTCTTCTTGACTGCTTGATCGCTGAAGAAATTTTGGGAGCAGAGCTCAGGTCTCGACGCTGTATATTCTATAGTTGAGGACCTGAGTGTAGCCACTGTAGCATAAGTGGCGAGAAAGAAAATCTTCAGACTGCGCATGTGCGAGAGGGATAAACCCAATAGCGACAGCTCTTAGAGGGCAAAGCCTATACGAAATAGAACAAGTAGGTTTTTACTGCCCCATAGCACAAAAAGACCCTGATATATCTGCAGGGGTGGTTGATCAATACCAATGACTCAATGATTACTTCGCCAGGTGCTGGCTTTCAGAACTTACATTCTGGCCCACGCACCCAATTTAAAGGCCATGTTTTAATGGCTTTTTGTGTTCAACTGTTTGAGTTTTGGTTGGCCCCTTTGAATTATATTGGAGAGCAGCGCTCCCTGCAAACTGAAAAGTACATAGCTTGGCCGTGAAGTAATTGATGAAATTTTTATCAGAATCGATCGCCATGATGGCAAAAACTAAGGAAAATAACAGGAATTATCCTTTAACACCTATGCTTGGACTGTCTGACTCACAAATGCCAAGATGTACCGAGAAAACAAGACTATTTCTTCAGCCTGACTATCTGTAGGTCCATACCTGACTATTTTGTGATGCTACTGTAATTGTTGGAGTTGTCAACCTGTGTGTATGTGTGCATGCGTGCATGCCTGTGTGTGTGTGTGTATGTGTGTGCACATTCAATTCACATTTTTTGCTTGTAGGACACATTGCGTTGCTGGACTCTTTTAGAAGCCACTTGGAGAATGTCAATTCATGAAACCAGACAAGGCCAATCCAGGACACACACACACACACACACACACACATACACACACACACACACACTGCCTGAAGGTAAATCCAGAGGTGAGCAGCATTCATCTCATTAGCATCACCTCTATCCACTGTAGCAGAATAACCAAGGAGAAACAGAAGCATGGAAAGCCGAGGAGGCGCAGGGTCGATTGGTCACATTTCTCATTCAGCGGCACTAACAGAGAGGCTGCACCAGGCGGAGCGCTGCGCTGCTGTGACGCTCTACCTGCTCAGAGCAGCCAACTCTGTAGCGTTCTGATTATCCATTGCCCTAATTTCATTGCATATTTCTGATTCATTAAGCCTCAGTAATATTGTTTTAATACATTCTATGTAAATCATCATAACCTGGGCCACAGGTTATTTAACATTTAGCTAGTTAGTTACCATAAAACTGAATATTGCTCTTGGATATTATATGGTTGGACAACTAATTTGTTTTATATCACCCAAATCACCAAATTTGATTTTAGACATTCCTCAGGATTGGCATGTAAGCTATGTGCTAAATAATTTGATGGTATACCACTAGAAACAAAGTACATTTTTCACAGCACAGCACAGCACAGCCAGTCAATTGACTTTGAAGGGCGCATTCACTCGATGGCAGACGCCTGTTGGCTCCAGTACAGCTTGGCTGTGAGATCTATCAAGTGGACAAGGAGACTGTTAGTAAAAATATGAACCACAGATGGATTCAATCAACTTTCAAACTGCCTCAAATTTCTCCTATGATACGAGCCTGACCAAAAAGAAATTAAGGGCACATTTGTCACACATTGACCCTAACATCTATGTTAACAAGTGCAAATCTGCACTGTAGAGCATGGCTTTGATGCATACTGATTGATGTTACAGTGCAGCAAGATGGTGATCCATGACGGTAGCTATAGAACCAGTGCAGCAAGATAGTGATCTTTCACCACCACACATCATCCAGCCAGGATAAATTGCGATAAGAGCGCAAGTATTTCGTGCCACATGTTAAAAAGGACATGTATGTAAAATAGGGCTATGTGCTGTAAAGCCATCCACTTCAAATCTCGTCCATGATAGGCACATGACCAAAAATAAATTAGCTGGATTATTTGGATTTGGATTCCCTACACCGCACTCTGCAGAACACATTTGATTGTTTTCCTGAGAATTGAGTAGCAATGCTGTTCTACCAAAACACAATTTTATGAAATTCATTATCTCTTGCTGTATACTGAGAATAAACAAATGAAATAGATTTCATATTACATTTAACAAACAAAATCTACAGAAGATTTCAGCCAATTATGTCTAGATTAGTTTGTTAGCCCAAAAGCCTGAACTGAGGCCATGTTAGCCTTTGTAATTACATGTTACTATAAATACTCTACTGTTGTTTTAAGGAGGTCGATCTTTAAACCAGCGTATTACTGCCCACACGTTAACTGCTGCTAAATCCCATATTACAGCTTTCATGTTAGCATCCACTAACAGACCATGATGTTAGGATTGAAGCTAGCTGGCTAAAGCTCCATATTACTGAGGGGCTAGCTTTGATCCTCCTGTGTGAATTAACCATGCTTTATCTGACTCAGATGACAGGCTGTGGGCTTGGTTATCTCTCTCCTCCATACTGACATCTCTCCACACTAGCTGAGACAGGGTGGAGTGATAATTGTACCAAATGCTGTTGTATTATACTCACATGTCGATAGCTATCACTTCTTAATGGGAACTGCAACTAAAACAGCGTCATTGCAGAACAATTTCAATTTAGTATAAAGTTGAGCTACAGATCTGTTGTGGAACAAGGACTCTCTATCAAAGCAATTATCTCGTATTAACCTGCCACCCTGGAACGATGTAACTTTTTTGATCAGACTCAACAATACAAGACGGATACCAACCCAAAACAACTCGGATCATTTTAGTCCAAGACACAGAGAGTTTAGATCTGGCAGTGGCAACAGGAACAGAATGGAAACTTAACACCAGACAATTTTGGCTGGTGGCTGAAAAGTTTGTCATTTCCACCAATGATTGGAGAAAAATAATTCCCCACCCTGGTGAATAATGTTAGTGCCCACACTCACCATCCTGTACTGTCTTCTTGGCTGAGCCGGAGTGGGCTTTGGTTCCTGGTTCTGCATGTCTGCCGGGCTGGGCCTCTCTCTCTAGAACACACAGCCAACACAACCAGAATAACTCCAATAATCTACATGTGCTTAATTTTTTTATTATTTTTTTTACTATATTGTCTAATCTACCCAAAGCAAGACTTCTCTGTACTAGGAAAATGAGCAAGTAATGCATATTATAGCTGTACAAAAATACAAATACATCACTAAAAAGCTTCAACAGAGTTGAAAGTAAACATACATTTTCCTAACTCCTTGGAACAGTTATTAACAAAAGATGTCTGAAATAAGACAAAGCAGAGAAAACTGGCTAATTATTTGAGTTCATTAGCACACAAATACATAAAAATGTTAGATAGATAGATAGTTAGATAGATAGATAGATAGATAGATAGATAGATAGATAGATAGATAACGACTTTATTAATCCCTGATGGAAATTCAAATTGTTACATTTTGACTACTACAACATGCAAATGTAGCCTATATGTGCAACGCAGCATGTTGTACAGTATATGTGCAAATTGTTACATATGTTACACAAGTGTGTATGTGTTGTTACATATGTTACACAAGTGTGTATGTGTTGTTACATATGTTACACAAGTGTGTGTATGTGTGTTATTACTTATATTACACAAGTGTGTGGGCGAATGCGTGACTCATTAAAAAGTTTAATGGCAGCAAGCAGAGCGAGCAGGACCAGCCTGTTAATACAGCCTGTATATTTTGATCTTTTAATCTTTCCACAGACATTTAGAGATCCAAAGCCAGACCCAGTGGTGCACTCAGTGACACAAACAGAATAATTATTTTTTTTTCGGTTGAAAGGAATAATTATCACAGCATCATTACCAAATTACACATGAAACAACTGGAAGCAGCCAAAGGAAGGCAAAGTAACGCAACTGTCCCTCTAGACACAAGAGGGAGGCAGCAGAATGGAGCAGCCAGACACAAAGAGGTACAGGGAGTTTTTCATGTCTGTCTGTAGGCTGAGACTTTAACAACCTGAGATGATTTAACTTCCTAATTCATTCACCTCCTTTATTTATTAGCCAGCAAAGCTTTTTTGCAGGTACTGATGAATCTGTTAATCTTTATTCTGCACTCTTTCCCCTGGAGAATCAGGTAAAAGCACAGCCGCTTTGTGAGAGAATGGTATAGGAACGGGAAAGGGAAGAAGGTTTGCAGATGTGTGGCAGGGCCAACTTTTTTTTTTTTTTTTTATTTGCCCTCTATTATCATTGCCTCCCGTCTTCCCTCTGTTCATTATTCTTCTCCTCCTTCCAGCCTCTCCCTTCTACCATTCCTCTCCTTTCCTCATTATGGGACGTCTTTCTTATCTCTAAGTTATCCTCTCTACAGGCAATCTCTTTAAAGTCCTCTCTGTGGGCCTTGTCTCTGTATATCTTTGTATCTCCCTGTCCCTCCCCCCCTCCCTCCCTCCCTCCCTCGAGAGCCTCTGTCACTTCGACATCCTGGCATTTAGCCTGAAGGCTGCTATGATCGCTACGGCAAAGACTCTCTCTGCTCTGCTCATTTCCTCCGAAGTTTGTTTATCCTAATTTACCGTGATCATTGCCTCTCTATTGGCTGGTGGTGAGCCGAAAGGGCAGGAAGACGCACACGCTCCCTTCGCCTGATCTAGTGCTTTGTTTACCTCGTCTCTTCGCAGGGTCGGAGCTCCATCGATTCACAGCTTCATTTCGGCCTGAGCTTGTGCTTGTTGTTGGATTTGGTTCTGCCTTTGTGAACTGGAAGTGCAGGCCAGTAGAAACCCTGGGTGAAGATTCACTCTACTCACCGTTGCTGCCAACATCACCTTTTCTCAGTCGCCATTTCTCTTGGCCCCTACAGTCCCTAGTGACCGCCCACTAGTCACTTTCCCCAGTCTTTCCTCTACACCATCCATTCTTCTCTATCTTCTGTCTCTGGCTAAATAGGAATTAGATTGCTTTGGCTGACATGATTGGGCTTCAGCTGCTTGCTAAATTAACAATACCCTTGGCATGAGTGAGTGCGTGTGTGTCTCCTTTCTCCGTGTCTCAGCAGGCTCCATGTATCGTTGATTATCGTCTGCGTGTGGGTGTGACTGGTTAATTTACTGTCTGCGCCTGAATCTCTGCGGCATGTATGTGCGTGTTCGTGCCGATAGTTCCATTTATGTGCTGAGACTCATCACTTGCGAGCGCTCGCCCTCTGAAGCAGGGAGATAAGAGCCGAGCCGAGGGTTGTGCATATCGACGTTGAGTCGCTTTATATGATGTGGCCAACAAGCCATTAAAATCAGAGCAGTAAACAATATTTAGAGAATGCCTGGAGAGCAAGCTACAAATCCTCAGCACATTACACTGGAATAAGATATTTGTTCTTGCTCCAACTCGCACTCCATCTAATACACTGTACAGACCTGAGGTGCTCGCTGTTTGTTGTCCTATTTGTCTCTTTTCTTATCAGTCTTCTTCCTAATTATTTTAGCTCCTTGAGGCGCAGATCAAAGATTTTTATATCA
Organism: Centroberyx affinis; assembly: GCF_046629955.1. Classification (NCBI taxonomy): domain Eukaryota; kingdom Metazoa; phylum Chordata; class Actinopteri; order Beryciformes; family Berycidae; genus Centroberyx; species Centroberyx affinis. The sequence continues at coordinate 126,138 of NW_027283298.1, read as the reverse complement.
ATGTATTAAGAACAAGGGATGGAGTGATGCAGGTGGTGAAAGAGTAAAGGATGGACTGATGAGGAGGAAGAGTAGAAAGGGAGAATATCCTCAGAGAGACAGGAGGTTAGTGAGTTAGAGAAATAGCTGGTGAAATAAATAACAACAGTGAACTCTCTCCGCTGGGGAAAGACAATTGTCTCATCTAATCAGTCTGATTGGCAATTTGGAAGCAGCAGATTTTTGAGGTTTTGTTGTGGCCGCTGCTGCCAAAACACAGAGTGCATTAGACATGAGTTCTGTTTCCCCTGCCAAAATGGTTGCTATAACAACCACTGATTCACTATGTACGCTAATTGGGCAAACGGACAGGAGCAGTCACCACCTGAAAGTTTGAAACTTAACTTTGATCAACCACATCTCTCTCTCTCTCTCTCTCTCTCTCTCTCTCTCTCTCTCTCTCTGCCAGTTTGACTCTCCTGTGCTCTTCTGGACTGGTTGTGATATGGACCACTGCCTGCGATTTGTAATCCTCCCGTTGACTCTCACTGGATAATGCATTACAAATCACAGCCTTACAAATCTACTGGACATGCCCATATACAAGAGCCCAGAATGAAATCACAGGTCCAGAATACTGATTCTAACATCGGCCTTCCTGACAAGACGACTGTTATCTGCTGCCAAGGACTCTTCCTCTCTTGTCTCTCTGCTTAGGCTCAGAGGCCATTTCAAGGCAACGGTCCCAACCATTACAGATGGAGCAGAGCAGAAAATAAAGCAGGTCCAGAAAATCAGTCAGGAACAAATAAATTAATTGGACTTTGACTCGGCAGAGCAGACATGGAGGAAATTGAGTATTTTATCATTAATTGGACACTGGAATCCAACAGAAGCTGTGAAAATTAGCCCTAGCTGGACAAGAGGTGAGAGGGCATGGTGTGTGTGTGTGTGTAGGGGGGCTGGAGAAGCCCTGGTTCTACAATCTACAGTACTAAAACAAAGCTTAATTACTTTATGAAGAAAATGTCCAGATGCTACCATCTAGAAGGCCAAAGTTCAGCTCATTCAAGGCAAGAAAACAGTTTTGAAATGCATGTAAAGGACAGAAAGTGTGTGGCCATAAGCGTGTGGCCATATCAGACTTTAGTTTATGTGTGTGTGTGTGTGTGTGTCTGTGTGTGTGTGTGTGTCCTTGCATGAGTGCATGAGACCATTTGAGAGCGGGTCTTTTTTGCCTCATAAATGGGAAGACTGAAAGTAAATGTCAGGACATGGCTGATATTTTAATGGCTACAAGGCACCCACTCTCACTCCAGATTGCTGCAGTCAGTCAAAGGTGGGGGCACAGAGCAAAGCAACATCCATATATGGGTGTACTGTATGTGTGTTCTTCTGTGTTCAGGAGTGCATTGTGCGTATGTGTTTACATTAAAAAAAACATAAATATGGGATCTGTGTGAGTGTGTGTGCTTATATAGTTTAGCTGGAATGGCAAAAGGAGCCTTTCCCTGTAATGGTCGACTGGCTCAAGTACATTCCTGTCCTAGCATTCACCATAGTAACAGTATATTGTAGAAAATGGTGCATATACAGTATGGAAGAACAGGATGGGAAAACATTACAAGAGATTGGATGTATCCCCAGTCAGGACACATGAAATAAGATTAGGATGAAAAACTTGTTTACAGTTTTACTCACATTTCACCCTCTTCATGAAGCTCAAAGCTTTTTGACATGCTGCTCATATCGTCTCGCCAAGTGCTGATCTACAATCAGTCTCAAACGGACATGCTTCTGGTGTCTCAGACTGCGTCTAAACCTTAAAGACATGAAATCAGCCTCTGGCACTCAAAGTAAAGTTTTATCCTCTTCTACACGATATGACTCCTCACTCGCTGGTCCAGGATCAGCTTTGGGGTGTGTGGCAGATCATTTTCCTCCTGAAGCCCTGTGGGATCTGATCTGAGTTCAGCAGATGTCTGACTAAGGCACCTACAGGGCAAAGTAGGCTATCTGGGATATAGGCCAGTTTCACCTCAGAGCTGCTTGTCACCTTAACACCTCCCAGAGGGGGACACACACACACACACACCCAAACACACACACACACACACACACACACACACACACACACACACACACACACACACACACACACACACACACATAGTTACAGAACTATATGCTGCATTACAAAGGATTATTCATTTTGCAATCTGTCCTCACACACACCAGAGACAAGTAGGGCTATGAGAAGCTTGAGTATTTGTGGCATTTCTATAGAGCTATTCAAGGTGTCAACTGGGTAAAACTGGAGCGTTACATCTGACAGCCATGATAATACTGGTTTGTTTGGGTTGAATCCACTGGCAGTCCCTCGGACATGGGCAAGGAAACCCTGTAGCACAGGCTGTAATAGTAACGGTGGTAAATGTGTTGACATCTGTCATGACTAAGCCTTCTTTCTCAGGGAAAAGGAACATGTTACAGTCACACACACACACACACACAGGCCATGTAGGAGCTGTGGTACGCTGGGCTCTCAGCTCTGTTTTCTCCTGCTGTCAGTTGTGGTTCAGTCCACAGCTCAGAAGGGAAACATGCTGAAACAGAGCTGATGCCGTCAGTAGCCCAAGGCTGGAACCCACCCAGTGATTGGAGCAGTCACTACCAGAAGCCTCTCTGCTGTAATGCACCCAGAGTACAATATGTACTAAAGTTACAGCATGATGTGGATGTGGAGACTGACAGCTGACTGCTTGTGAAAGATGTGAGTGTAACCAGCTATATACAGTAGACTTTGACTGTATCCAGCTATAGACTTAGCCCACAAGATATGGGCTAAAACAGTGCAGCCTTTCAGTGAGGAACAAACCAGTCCAGGTGGTGATGCTAGTGATTATCTTGCCAAAGCTGCCTTCAGCTAATTAACTGACTGGCTATTTGTCTACGTGGAATGGGTTTGTTTGAAATGAATGTCTGTTTGTTCGAAAGGAAGCTATTAATTTGATATAGCTATTTTGGAAAATTGAACTGTTTCCATTTCAAGTTACTGCCTCAGCCAAATTGCGTGGCTAAACATGTTAACTAGCTAGCCAGATGACGCTTTCAGCTAGCACAAGGTAGGCACACCTGTTCATTGTTTTCACCATCCAATATCATGCTCTGTGGGTTTTAGCCTAATGTGCAGTAGCATGTTACTATACAAATACTATCCACTACAGCATTACTATAAGTTTAGGTGTATATTTGCACTTTGTAGGAGAGTAGACTTGTTTCAAGAAGTTAATTGAACAGTGCAGATCTGCAGGTTGGAGGGTTCAGGATGTCACACATGAGACACATGAGCTTGTCAGTGACTCATCCTGACAATATTTCTGTCACTGTGCTACAGCCAAAACAAGTACGCAATGTAAATTTGATAGTGCCTATTTTGTTTTCAAGAAATCTGATCTATTAGGCTACATAACTGTAATCTGAGTAATTTCAAATACTGCCTCTGAAAGTATCTTGATATAATTTACACCAGCCAAGTCAAGTCAGGCTAAATCAAATCAGCCAAATTCAAATGACAAAATATGCAAACGTAATTCAATATTTTTATTTCAAATACATTTCACTCAAATACTGCCAATCTCTGTAGTCAGTCCCTAGATCAGCTAGATAGACTTGAGAGTAGTCAGTAAAAGACTTTAATGAAGCCAGTTATAGTTGAACATAGATGTGCGCTATTTGTTATTATTCTTTACTCCTCATAAAGATTCTTTATTGAGTTACTGGGGCGCGGTGGTATTGTAACCCATGAGCAGTGTAAATATGCCTATCACATATAAAGAGCACATATCTGTTGAAACAATGGAAATGGAGCAGGGAGGGACAGTATGTTGGCGAATCTCTCTACTAGGGATTTACTGCAGGGCAAAAGAAGCTGATAAAAGAAGAGAGAGGAGAGACAAGGGAGCAATTAAGGAGACAGAATGTCATAATAACCAAACCTCTTAAAATATTTATGGAATATGTATGAAAATTACTAACAGCTAATTCCCACAGGCTTTGTTGTGTGTCTGTTAGTGTCAATGTAGTATTTTGATTCACCCCCAACCCATTGTTCATACAGGACCATCGTCATGTAATTTTCATCTGATGAACTCAATATGTCAGAAATAATAGAAAGCTCTCAAAGAAACCAGGAGTAGAGACAGAGAAACATACATATGGGGGGGGGGTTGATAGATGTAGCGAAATTAAAAGGAGGAAAGAGTGAAAAGGATTTGCTAAGACAGAGAGTAAATTGAAAGTCAGAGAGAGATGACAGAAAAGGAGAGAGAGAGAGAGAGAGAGAGAGAGAGAGAGAGAGAGAGAGAGAGAGAGAGAGAGAGAGAGAGAGAGAGAGAGAGATTGCAGTTAGGGAGAACCAGATGAAGCAGGGATGTGAGGTGTGGTGCTGGTTGTGTGTGTATGTTTGAGTAGGTGGGGATTGGCACTTTCAATACAATACCTGTAGTTTAGTTAATTGCATGCACAGCGAATGCTGAAAGAGTACTTTGCCACTTCTACATGACATAAAATATCTTACTTGCATAAACAAGGCAGGTATCGGGTAAAATAGGGACTGGTTTGTTTCATAAATGTCGGATGTTAACAAAGCAAACAGTCTCTACATAGAGAAAAAGCCTAACTATCTAAATTATTTTAGCTTAAAGCTTTAACAGATCATTAAAGCCGATCCAATATGACTACTGGGCTCAGAAAAGTATTGCTCTACATTCTGCTATGTTGGTTACCTTTAATGCACTGACCACCTGTATGGACAGCTACTACAGTGTTTCAATAGCAGGGAGTGTAATGGAGCATATCATAGGGAAGATAATTGTTAATAAAAATATTATCAAATATGGCAAATTATAGTCTTTTTCCAAACTCACAAACGCATTTATCAGTATTGAAAATTGCAAATGAGCCACAGCAAATTACGGAATTTTCACAGGATTTAAATGCCAATAATTATATACATCATTCTATTAAGGCACTGTGCAATATGCAAAATTATCCTGGTGTACAATGTGGCTGTACAGTGTAGAATATTGTACAATACCAGAAAAGCTATTAGCAAAACAAAGTAAAAAAAAAATGAAATCGAGTTTAATTGACTGCATAAAGAAATAGAGAACACTGATTTAGTAAAACAAACAGGAGATTGTGGCAGAAAAAGTCCCTGTTTAAACAGAAGGGTTGTAGTTTGAAACTGTGCCTGGCCTAGATTTCCTCACACAGAATGGATACAACAGAGTCGAGGGAAAACAGCAGCACAGAAACCAACAGTCTACATGGAAATCTTTGTCAACAATGCAATTCTGACAAATTAATAATAGCAATACAATGATGAGATGGACCATATGTTCGTTTCAGTGAGGGGAAGCAGCCAACTGGCTTAACAGGCTGTAACTGATTCTGAACTAGTCTCTGCTCTCTCTCAGAATCAGTGGGATCAGTTTGGATTCAAATAAATATTTACCACAGCTCAGTATCTACAATATACTACAAATCAACTGCCGGATCTCAGCCAAAACAAGTCAGTACAATATCAGCTCCACCACCTTGTGATCCAACTGATTTCACTGATTAGATGGAAATAGAACCATTAATCGTCAAGTCATTAATCAAGGTCCATCAACCTCCTTGCCTCTGATTAGTCTCCAAGGGCAACCAGTGATTGATCAGTCAAATTAAGATCAGCAGGGAGTGCTCAATGCTGGAATCCTTTGGGCCATACAAACCCCCAATCTAGGGCTATGGTCACACTTGTCATTTCAATATGATTTTGGAAATTTACCATACAGATAGTTTTTTTTATGAGATCACGTCACTCAGCATCCACACTTTCCCTGAAAATGCCCAATTTACATCTCCCATGGCTGTGTTTATTCAAATCTCTGCCTGCTTTATGACTGTCTGAGTGTTATTATCTGTTTCCTCTCTCATCCACACTCTTCATTGGCTCTCTTCCATCAAAACTCTAAAGGTCCTTTTTAGACAGAACAGTGATATGTGTCTTTGGCTGCCAAAGCTTTGTAAACAAGCTCAATAGCATTTATTTGTTCTAGAAAAGGAAGAAAGCCTTATCTTGACAACTTGACTAGTGTCTTTTAAAGTTGTGGTGCCTGCAGTTTGGTCTGTTGCCTCGGCTAATATGGCCCTTGACAGTATATGAGATACGGTACAGAAGTTAAAGAGGATAGTTAGCTCATACGTCAAGAGATGGCTTGGAGTCCCACGGTGTCGCAGTAGTGTGGCTTTGTATTGGAAAAGGATTCTGGTGCTACCTATATCTAGCCTCACAGAGGAGGTCATATGTGTAAAGGTGAGATTAAAAAATCATACAGACAGACTAAAAACAGCAAGTTAACAGTTTGAAGGGTGGCAGTGACAGTTAGGAGTGTGGCACCTACTGTGTCAGCCAGGTGAAAGTGTCACCCAAGGGTAGCAGTTCAGCCACAGTCACCGCTCAGCCATAATGACACGGTAAAGCTTGTGCAACAAAACCGGCAGGTGTTCCCAAAACAGACCGGATTGCTTTATTGATTCCCATTATCGATTCACAGTTTTTTTTTTGGGAACTAAATTTTTAATTTACCATGTAATTGTTTCACTCTCCGTTTGTCCCTGGTGTGCTGTGTGTGTGTGAGTGACTGAGAGGTGTAGTGATCTTGGTGGGAGCAGAGTTTCCAGTTCAGCTCACTGCAGCGGGGTAACAGTCCTCTTGTGGCTCAAGTGCTTAGCAGCAGAGTGAGCATGGCAAACATTAGAGAGAAGACTGCGAAGAAGATTGTAAGTGTGGCTGCACTTCCATAAAGACTGTAGTTTGTCTCCTACTGTCACCAAGCTGCTGTTCTCTTCAGCTACAAGGAATGTGAAACTGTCTTCCCCCAAGAACACACACTCTTGTCACTCCTACTATGTTAGCTTCATGTTGGTTTTGTTAGTATGTTGTTATAGTGGCTTGGTATCGTGATCTTATTCCTAACCTTCCCCGTACCCTAACCACAGCCCATATGCTAACTGGGGTCAACCCAAACCACGCCCCTTAGTACATCATTTTTTAGCATCTGAATCGGCCCTCTCTATGCTCTCCCTGGATTGTGGCACAAAGGATTGCAACATAACATCTTGTGAATTGGTAAATGCTAGCTGGTTTCTTTGGTCAGACGATGAATCTTTGTCTAGTTTATTTATTTAGTCCCTGGTTAAGACAGTGAAGCACCGTCTACTTTTGGAAACTGGAGAGTAACTCTAGAATTTGATCTACTGATGCTTGGCTGTTCTCATTAGGCCTAGTATCCACGAGGAGCTGGCCCAGATAAACCCGTTCAGCAAGTCTTTCCCTAAAGACCTACAGATACTGTGCTAGATGTGGAGAAACCAGGCTAGCAGATAAACTTGCGTCTCTGTGGTGCAATCCAGCAGGAAGACTTCAGTCTGTAGTGCTGTTCAGTGAGCTGTTTCTAAATGCCCAATCATCCACTTAAAGCTGTGTGCATGCGTTTGTGTGTGAGAGAGAGAGAGAGAGAGAGAGAGAGGGAGAGAGAGAGAGAGGGAGAGAGAGAGAGAGACAGAGAGAGAGAGGGAGAGAGAGACAGAGAGAGAAAGCGAGAGAGAGAGAGAGAGAGAGAGAGAGATTGTGTGTTTGTAATAATTGATGAGTTACTGGGGATCTAAGAGTAGGACACACTTTCGATTGATAAAGTGGACTTGGCATTGTTGCCATACTAATTCCATAAGCAGCACGTAACTGTGAGAAGTAACAGCAGTTGGCTATCTAAAAAAAGACGCACACACGCACATACCACTGTAAATGGATGGTTGGACAATTGGCAGCGGCTCACTGAACAGTACAATTAGTATAGGTTGAAGTCTTGCAATTTTAGACGCTGTAAGCTGTACCAGGAAAAGAGTGGGAGTGTAGCATGCATGAAGTAAAGTAAACAATATAATTTTGAAGCAACATTCAGAAACAAGTAAGTTTACTCCACACACTGTTGCACAAAGCCCAATTATGTCTCATTTCCGTTCCTTAAAGGAGCTGGCCCTGCGCTAACGTTGGCCGCCTACATTAGCGTGATGTGGAATGGTTTTCTCTAGCTGAAGATTATGGCTGTCTTGCCTTAATGGAGGACATATGGGCACACACACACACACGCCAGCTTAAGAAGTCTCAGAGGACTCACTGGTGAGTCCTATGGACACGCATAATAGACTCATATACTTGCATGAGCATGACTATAAGCATATATAAAGTCACACACACTAAAGCCACAGGTCTTACCTTGGTCTGCAGACTTGGCAGGAGCCCAGCTCTTGAAGTAGTCATCCTGAATAGAAACACAGCAGAAGAAACAAAATGATAATTCCATTCAGATAATATATATTTTGTAGACCAAATAGAAAATAGTCCAAATAGTAGACCAAACCACTGAGAAATCCTGCCCTCATTTTCCTCTCCTTTTGTTCCTCTTTCATGCTTTGTCTTTACGTAAAGGAGAGTGATTACAGTTGAAAAGGAGAAGATATTGATGGGGGGGGGGGGGGGGGGGCGGGTAGCCTAAAATTTCCCGAAATAGGACAGAAAGATGCACAGAACCCTGCAGAAAACAGACGGGGGAATAAAGAAAGATACGGGCTCAAGAACAGAGAAGTTGAACTAGGACAGGAACAGATTTGGTGTCAAGGTCAAAACCGGCTCCTGCACTGAACTGAAGGGCTCAGAGAGACGGACGGACTGAAGCAGAGAGAGACGGACAGAAAGCAGAGATAATAGGGTTGAAGACAAAGTGACAGAAGGAGATGGAGGTCTGTGGGGAGAGAGTAGGGATGTCCTGAATCCAAATACCAAATTCGTCAGAGCACTTTAAACTAATTTTGGTAGTCGTGGAGAAAACATATTCAACTAAAAATAACATTTGACTGCACTAGAGAGAAAAAGAGTTGCTTGTTCGTACACTTTTTGTTTGCTATGGGAATACTCTAATTATTTTGATTACTAATTTAGCATGGGCGAGGCCAATTTTCCCCTTGTTCTCGTCCCGGCGGCTCCGCTCCCCTGCTGGGCCGATAGCTCGTTTGACTGGGAGCGGATGAAGAATCCCTGTCCTGTGAGCGTCTGCTCAGTACAGCAGGGATGTTGTGTCTCCCCATCGCTCCAGACTGCCACCGCCACATGTGCAGGAGCTCGTCTTCACAGAATACAACTTAAACTGTTCCTCCCAGCAAAGCTTTTGATGTTTTATTTCATTTTTATGTACACCAGAATGTGCACATTAGACAAAAAAGCAAAAAACTTTTCATCTCTAAGATTGTTTTCCCAGTCCATAAATGTTCAGTGTGTCCCATGAGTGGGGGGTCGTTGGTGGGGTTCATCCAGTGGCACAGAATAGTTTAGAGTGAGGAAATCTATTTTGAATCATAAGACATTTTTTCAGTTTATAATTGACTGTTTAATGTGTTTGTTTGTGTGCGTACGTGTGTGTATGCGTGTGTTGGGGGCAGGGGTCATGGAGTTCATAGTTAGGTTGGACATTTTTTTTTTTAACGTTTCAGTCAAATTCTCTCTCTCTCTCTCTCTCTCATATTATTGTCCATTTTATTTTTCTGTCGTGACGGGGTTTCTACTATATTTTTTCCTCATAATGTTTTTCTGTGGTGTTTTTCCTTGTCTTCACCGAGAGTTTAAGGTTGGCGGTGCTAAGTAGGCTCAGCTCAGTGAGTCAGGTTAGCTTTGTTATGTCTTTCCAACAAGCTATTTTGTGTCTTGTGCTTTGTTCTGTTTTCTTGTGTTTTATTTTGTTGCATGCTGTATTGCATCATTTTGTTTTGTGATTGATTGTTGATCAGTTAGATCTAGGTTGATCTAGCTTGTGATGAAAAGCTTTATAAATAAACTTGACTTGGTTTGACTCACTCACTAAGCGACTCACTGACACACTAGTAACACAACTTTTAACTTTGGGACTTTTAACTCTTATACATATCTGTGGTGGGAATTCCAAATATACTTTGGTGCACTAGTACTTCCTGAACTGAACACAAATCTGATCCGTTTTTCCCCAAACTGGACAGTGTTACTACAGTATGAGTTTTATTAATCAACTATGTCTGGTTGTTTGGCACAAGTCGTTGGTGTTTTCAACCCTGTTCATAAAGTCCTATGTTCAAATGATCAAAAAACAAAATACTTTTGAATGATATGTTGGACTATGGGCTAAAGAAAAGAAAGTTTTCATTTAATCCTTAAACAGAATTTCAGTGTCTTAGACGTGATTAAAGCAATACTCTTGGGACTTGAAAATGTATGGATGTTAATATGATGACAAGAAATCATTTTTTCTCCATCTCACTGTTGAGGACGTTTCTGCACATAATTCTGCACATATCGTAGCGTTACACATGCACATATAGAAGCAACTAAGTTCTTGGCAACATGACTATTAGCATTGAGCCAAACACAAGCTCCATCTTAGACACAAAAACACATAAGAATACAGATTCATGCTCATCAGGTTTGTTATTTCACCAACTTATTCCCTTATTCCTATCCAGGGTCATGGGGGGCTGGAGCCTATCCCAGCATGCATTACGTGAAATCCAGGGAAACGCCTCGGACAGGTCGCCAGTTCATCACAACATGTACAGTATGTATGTACATGTTTTTCCCCAATTATTTTCAATGTATGTTGATGCATTTTGAGATGTGCTCATATAGCTGCAAATGTCGAAAATTAATCGAAAATGAGAATCAAAGTGTTAGTTTGGGCTCATTCAAGGGGGAATGGAGTCACTGATTTGCTGTTTTATTAATTTAAAATTTAATTACTTTTTAAAGATGAAGGCTAATTTATTATGCCATATTTGGATAGGTCTTTCCAAACACTTTCATTTGGTATTGGAGCTTAAACTAAGGAAATTATATGAAGGGCAAAAAGGTGGAATTTATTACCGGTAACAGAGTCACAGGAAAACAACACCTGTTTCAAATTCAATACTACACTCAGCAGTATTTTTCAAAATCAGTGTCCCTGCTAAATTAGCACAAACAAATTCATTGCTCAACATATAATCAAGTAAAATACTAGACACCGCTAATTAAATAAATTGGCATTCACTCTCTAGTGCCTCAATTCATACTGATTTCAGCCAAGACTGCCTGGACTTTATAAAACACCACTTGAAACCAACTCTAGATCATTTATTGGGGAGCTTCTGTTTTTTTTTTATTTATTTATTTTTTATATATATATATCTATTTATATTCAGCATGTGGCTTCAAGTCACAGTGTGAGTTAAATGCCACTGCTCCAAACACCTCTTTCCTCTGGGTTTGAGGTCTGGAGCAAGTGTTTATTTTATTTTTTTTGCCAAAAATATTCAGACAGAGAAATAACAAGTGTTATAAGGATGAAGATCTTTGTCTACTTCTTGTATAATAATACACACAAGGTCTAGTGTCAAGACTTACTGGGAGTAACAATTTTGTTTTACAAATTTGTGAAGTTGGTTTACATTTACAGATGCAGTCCAGACATAAATGTAATCACAAAAGTAAGAAATTTAATGCCAAGTGCAAAGGCTGAACTCATACCACATGTTAACTCTCTGAGCCATACAGAGATTGATCTGTGGTGATTTTCCTCAACATACGTCGAGTCGTGTATAATGAATGCATTAACATTCAAATTTTACTCTAGAAAAATGAGCAAAGCTCAAATGCAAGCTGCAATCTGACAGATTGAGAATAACTGTAAGGACAGATACATTTTGTATATCAAAGGCATCAAATCGAAAGAAATAGCTTCAATTTTGATAATAATATCTTCCTCCTAACCCTAAACCCCCACCCACATACACACACACACACACACACACACACACACACACACACACACACACACACACACACTTTGTGTTACAGAGGTAGCCATTAAACATCAGGAGCCAAACAAAACTGGAAAGCCAATCACCATGGCAACAAGTTAATGTTGCATTATACATTCTGGAATCTGTACACACATGTACACACACGCACACACACACACACACACACACACACACACACACAGCAGTGTTGTCTAGACGGTCTCAAGCAGCACCTAGAGAAAGCCATATGTGTGTCAGCAGGGAGTGAGGCTGTGGGTGTCTAAACCAGTCAGAGTTAACCTCTGGGCTGGAAAGCAGGGGCTCTACCTCCTTTATTATTGAATAACAGAGAGAGAGAGAGAGAGAGAGAGAGAGAGAGAGAGAGAAAGAGAGATAAAGAGAAAGAAAGAGGGAGAGAGAGAGGCAGCCAAATTAGGCAGCAACCTGAAAAAGTCCAGAAAAAAGGGACAGTTGATCCACTCAACCAGTCCCTGTTCTATAAATGACACTCAACCAGTCCCTGTTCTATAAATGACAACCGCTAAGATCCGAGCCAACGCTTTTGAAATGAGGTGATGGAACCTAATTAGTTTCTCCCTTTTCTCTCCTTTCATGTCCCCCCCCCCCCCCCTCTCTCTGTTATACAGTTTATGCTTTATGGGTATGAAAGTGTGAATTGTGACGTGCCAAGAAAATAATTCCTGCGGAGTTCTGACTGAAGCCAATACCATTTATGGCCTTACACTAGTGTAAGGCCATTACAATTTAGTGGGAGCCCATAATCTGTGATTCAATGACTTCCCCTGCTCTAAACACTCCATTCACATTATTGTCTGCTATGCAAATAGACCCTCCATTGTCAGCTTTAGAAATAAACATACTTTAGTTGAAGCTGTGGAAAACTACTACACACCCAGTTAGACCGGAGCCTTATTTATAAAACACACTCTCATCGACTACAAGTGCTGATCAGGGAGTGTTGAGTCTTTATTATCCTTGATGTGGGATTTTCTCTTACAGCAAATATAAAATGGCAAAGGCAAAATGCATGACATGGTAGAAAATAAAGGCAATACTTTGCACCTATACTGTATGTTATGTGTGTCATTCATGCTTCCAGGGCCTAGAGGTTCCTCTTGGGGGAAACCCATAAGTCCTTTTTCCCACCAGCATGACAGACGGCTACACTACCAGTCCAGCTAATTCACCTAAAAGATTCAGTGTCCTGACTGATAATACTGAATAAACTTGATATACTGTGATAGAAACTGCTAGGAAACCTGTCTAACCAGTTCTGTACCATGCTGAACATGGTACAGATTATGCCAGCTGCCTCACCTCACTGTGCATGTTAATGAGCTACAGTGCAGCTCTGCAGCAACATGTCCACTATGAGAGAAACACTGGAACGTCTGGAGGTTCCAGCAAGGTGTTGCAGTGAATTTCAACACTCTGCTATCAAAGTATAAACACAATGAATTAAACACTTACCTCCACTTCCTTTAAATGATTGCAGAGGACAGAGGAGAGACAGAGGGAGGAATAAAGGGAAGAGAGAGAAGAGAAAGAGAGAAAGGTCAGTGATAATGGTATATGTGATGTCCATCAGATCTATTACAATCCCATGCTACTCATTCTGAATACCGAGCTCAACCCAGAGATTCATTTAATAGGAATCTGACTCTGGGGGGGGGGGGGGGGTAGAATACCGCTGCACTGCTGGACTCACACACACACACACACACACACACACATGCACACACACACACACTCCCCACTGCAGCAGGAGTGAGATAGTCTTATTTGATGTGACATGCAATTTCAAACACATCGAGGGCAAATTGTACTGCCTGAGAGTAGGAGAAAAACATAAAGAAAAGAGAGAAAGGAGGAATACAGAGGGGTCATGCAGAAGTAGAGGCGCGGCAAGAAGAGGAACATGATTTTTGGTCTTTTTCAATGTGATAATATGTGATTGAGGGAAGAAGAAAGGAGAGAAGGAAAAAACTAGAAGAAGAAGACACACATTAACTGTAGAGTGTACAGTATTAGAGCCCAGTGGAGTGTCTGTTTAGCATCTGTGTGTGTGTGTGTGTGTGTGTGTGTGTGTGCGCGTCTGTAAAGGAGCATGTATTACGCAAGATATAGGAAGCGAGAAGGAGTTTTTTCTCCTGTACAATTATATTTGTTGTCTTTCTGCTTTCTGTACCATCTGGACGTTCCCCCACCTTGCAACACGTTGCTGTTTTCTGTTCAGTTCACTCTGACCTGTAGGTAAAACCATATGTTGTGTGTACAATTTGAAAAAAAGCCTCCTATCAGGCTTCAGCATGGGATTTACTAGCTGATGTTAGTGAAGGATCAGAGTGACTGCTACAAGCCCAATTATTATTCAGTCTAAGTCTCAGGAATGACCTTTCTTTCCCCAAGACCCCCATTTACATTTAAGTATGCTCATCACTCAAGCATTAACAGGCACCTTAGCCCACCCTGCCTCTACCCCAATGTCATTCAAACACTTCAAAGTGATTACAAGGAGATAAAAGTGTGTCTTTCATGATCATACCTTTTCATAACTAATCTATCGCTAATCTTTTAAGTGTTAATCGAGTGAAAGTAATTAAAACTGAAAAAAAAGACAAATACTTTTGAAGGTAGTGCTGAAATTTTCAATAGTGAGTTTCATAGTGAAGGGAGTCTTTCATCCATGCCAAGTTGTGAGAGTTCTGCAGGAGCTTGTTGGCAGACAAAAACTTGGACAGTTTAATTGAGAGTCTTTTTTGGGGGGTTTAATTAAAAACCTGTTTAAAAATGGGGAACAACAGCTGCCACTGAATTTGGGAGTCCTTTATTATAAACCTACTTCCATCCCCTAGAATCATAATTGGATGATGCAGTCTATTTAGCAGTGGCTCCACTTTGCCCATGTAAGCTACAGTAGATGCTGCTTAATTCCACCCAGTATGGCCGGACGTCTGTGTTAAACACCTTCACGCAACAACCAACTGTTCCATTAGGCGTTAGGCTCCTAATGGAAAGAAAAAAGGACAGGAAAAAGGGACAGGCATGTCAATGAGGAAGTGTCGTGGAAAATGAGCGCTAGGGGAAAATGTCAAACTAACATACACCAGCTAATGTGGTTACTTGGCTGTGTTTTGCTCATAGGACGCATGTGTGCATGTGAGTGCTTCTTAAGACCAAGGGTGGAAGTAACTAATTTACTCCAGTTATTCTAATTTAGTATCTTAAGTACTGCTACATTTCAAATCACATACATTACAGAGTACAACTTTTGTGGCTCTCCATAAGCATCACTAACTAGACCAATTTAAATTGGCCATGGAGCCGAAGTCAGCGAAGAGAATAATAATATCGCTTTACTTTGTTTGTGCACTTGTTTCTCTTGTTTCTGTCCTCTCATCCTTTTAGGATTGCATGGAAAATTTCACATGTAACAATGTTCTCTTTTCTAAAAGTGACTTAAGTAACTAACTTTTACTCTTTTACTTTTTACTCTTTCCACCCCTGCTTAAGACTACAGTTCTCTATGGTACAGTGATCTGAAACTGAGATTCATGCTGTGGTAGATGTGCCCTTTATCCAAGCTGGAGTGAAGTGCCTCTCATACGTCACACACAGGGACAAACCAACAGGGACCACTGGTGCTCCCAGTATGGCAGGCCAGAAATCCCACCGCAATCCCATTACTGTGCAACCTAGGGAAAAAAACATAGTGACAACTATCATCTTGCCCATGTTCTGCCTCTCTCTCTCTGAGAGTATCCTTGGGACTCCACCAGGTCAGCTCATTTTTTTTTCTCCCCAGCCATAAGTGATAGACCTGAGATCTCATCTGAAATAGCAGATCCCAGAGGAATTCTGTGTGACAGAAAAAGGTAGAGAGGGAGCAGAATTGATTCTGAGTGGAACCAAAGTGGGAATGGCTTTAGCCTGATTGGCTACTCTCAGCAGAAGTGACCTCCTCTGAAGTGGAATGTCTTATGCCAGAGGATTGTGTGTGTGTGTGTGTGTGTGTGTGTGTGTGTGTGTGTGTGTATGTGTGTGTGTGCGTGCGTGTGTGCACGCGCGTGCTGGTGTGTATTTGTGAGGTTGCACAAATACTCACATTAACATGAAAATAGGCAAAGCCATGCCTGCAGTGCTGACTGAAGATGTCATAATCAGGGGATGGGGATGCAAATCTGGCCTCTTGGCGGAAACTAAACGGCATTAAAGATTTACTGCCTACTTTATTCATTTTATTCATGGGTTTGGATCCTTGCCCAACTCCTTCCTTCCTTCTGCCTTCTCCCCATAGTCTGTCCTGCATTCCCCTCTCTTCTTCTTGTTTCCTCTCCTTTCTTCTCCCCCCTTTCTCTGCCCTCCTCCATTGGCTACATCACACTTGTAGACAGGCACTGGTCTAGGATCAGATCAGTATCTTATGGCAGATAGCAGAACAGAGCTGAGAGTGGATTTCAGAGCCACACTGCTTCAATTCATTTTACTGCAGAACTCAAAGTAGGGTGAAATGCTGAGTAAGACCAAAGCAAAATCAGCCGGGCTTCTGATGGACACAGTTCTGCTTCAACACCAATACTGTAGAAACAACACACACATTCAGACGAGCAACACACACACACACACATTCAGAGTGAGAGAAAAGTGTAGGCAGGCATACTAGTTCAATTAAATTAAATTAAATTAAATTAAATTAAATTAAATTAAATTAAATTAAATTAAATTAAATTAAATTAAATTAAATGATAACAATAATAATGATGATAAAAAAGTCCAATAAAATCAAAAGAAATAATCAGAATAATGGCAATAATAATAGTTGTAATAACAACAATATATGTAATATAAAGCAGAAATGAATGTATGCAGATATATAGCAGAATTGAAAATGTAGTAAAAGATATCAAATAAAAGACAAAGTAACAGTGGAGTGTGCTGATATATAATATGCAAACAGTTCATCTCTAAATTTGTGTTATACAGTGTGTGCATAAGCAATTACCAGACCAATTAAGGCCATTATATTAATGAACATAAGGGGCTCATTAGGCCTTACAAAGGCTTTTGTCACTGACCATTGTCATAAGCCATAACAGGGAGTGTTTAATATGTGAAACTCATTAAGTGTGACAGTTGACAGTTTTCACGGATGAGTAGGTTTCTAGGTGACTGTGAGGGCGCGATATGCTGCAAAGATCATGACCGGTTCTCAAACTCACAGACTGAGGTCACGCTGTGTGTCATGCAAACTTTGTTCTGTTTCAACTTTGTCTTCAAAGTTACTTGTGAGACAGAGAGATAGAGATAGAGAGAGTTCGGAGCAGAGAGGAGGAGAAAATAGAAGAAGAGGGTGGAAAAGGTGGGGTGGGGTTGTGAGGTTGACAGAAGACGGGACTGAGCAGGAGAGGATGAGCAGAATGGGGACGGAGGGAGGAGAGGTAAGAGAGCAGAGGGTGGGGAGGGGAAATGGAGAGAATGGATCGAGGGATTTCGGAGCAAGAGGGAAGAGGAGACGGACAAGGTGAAGAGTGAGTAATGAAGGAATATGCTGTAGGAGGAGAGGAGAGGAGAGAGAGAGAGAGAGAGAGAGAGAGAGAGAGAGAGAGAGAGAGAGAGAGAGAGAGAGAGAGAGAGAGAGAGAGAGAGAGAGAGAGAGAGAGAGAGAGAGAGGGGGGTACAGTGGGAGAGGAAGAACACAGATGGAGTTTGCTTTCCTGTAGTTGAGCTCCACTGGACTATATCCAGTATTCATGTCTACAGCCTTGGGATAGACAGGCAGCATCTCATTCATATGAACAGACAGGTAACACTGAATATTACATGTGGTGCTGAGAAGATGAAGCAGCACACACACACACACACACACACACACACACACACACACACATTGGCACCTGCTTTTGAGGATAGCTAGACACAAACTCAAATAAATAGTTAATTGGAACACACTCAAACTCTCTCTCTCTCTCTCTCTCTCACACACACACACACACAAACACACACACAAGGCCAAGATGAAAAGTGGCACTATCTCGTTACAAGACTGAATTCAATCCAGACACTCAAGAAAAGCATCTGTTCAGCCAGTGACAACATTTGCATTCGCAGCCAATCGAACTCTTGTAAACAGACACAAAGGCTGATCTACTCTTTCCTTCTACTTACCTCCCCATTACTGTCCTTGGCCTTCGTTCATCAACTCTCCTCCTCTCCTGAACACTGTGGCTCTGAGGCACACATCAAACATATGAATCCTCTTCATTTCGTCCTTTCCTTTCTCTCTGACTCCCTGTACTGCCCTCTCTCTGTCTCTCTCTCTCTCTCTCTCTCTCATTACTAAACTAAAGTGGAGGAAATGGGAGAGAGAGAGAATATCAATAAAGAAAGCCCAAAGAGGAGCGAGGTGGAAATAGGAAGAAAACTAGGGTAAGAAGCAACAAATAAAAGTGACTGACAAAAAAATAAAAGACACTGACTTGTTAAGGAAATGAAACCAGGGAGCTCTGTAAGAGGGCGATCTATGCAAGATCCTGGTGGGAGAGAAAAGACTTCGGAGCAGCGGAGTGTGTAGTTAATACAGATGAATACAGAGGAGACGGAAAGAGTGACAGACGGAGACAGAACGTAAATGACAGAAAGAATTGGCATGGAGCGAGAGAGTGGGTACAGAAGAATGACATGTTGGACTTATCAGAATGACTGGCTGTCAAGGCATCTATAGCTGTATTTCCATCCAGCTGTCAAGCGGATTCTATGCAAACTTGTCAAATGTTGCAAAAAATAAAATGCGAATTAGGTCTGTTTCCATCAGCTGGGTTGAAGTGAATAAATAGGCTTCCTAGTATTGGGCAAGTTGTTATTGTTTTTTTGTGTCAGTTAAAGTTAGGCATATTTCATGTTTCATGACCAAAGCAAAGAAATGCACTTGGCAATATCCTAATGCACCAACTAATGGTCATACAAGTCGTACAAAATATCCAAAGCCACTGAATTGTTGTGAAATGATAGTCAAGATTGAACTAAGCCATATATGTCATTATTTATTTGACAACACGTTTTCATCACTAGTTATTGCATACTTTATCAACAAAATATTTTTTCAATATTGAGTACATTTTATCAAAATCTGTCATTTCCATTCAGCTTTTTTTTTTTTTTTTTTTAAGATTTTCTTTTTTCTTTTTGCCATTTTCGCCTTTATTAGACAAAGTGGAGAGAGACAGGAAAGATTGAAAGTGAGGAGTATGACATGCAACAAAGGTCCCGGGACGGACTTTTCATTTAATACATCATTGGCATAAAGATACTTGGATGGAAACCCAGCTAATGAAGGGAAGAGGGAGAGAAGGAGAAAACTGAGGAAAGTGAGGAAACCAGTAAATGAGAAGAGGAAGAGACAGTGAGTGAGTGAAAGACTGACTGATGGACTGATGAGACAGGCACATATCAAATATTGGGCTGATACAAAGAGAACATTATATGGCATCAGAGAATTCTTGAAGATTTTGCATTTTCCATATGTAGAATGATATATTACATCTCTCTAACAGAGATGAATGGCTAAAATATGAGCCATTTGTTTTCAGTGACCCCAAACTAATGGTCTAAGTCAGTAGAAGTAATGGATTAGAACAAGAGATTTGCTGATGCTTAATGTTTAGTACTGAGAATCAATATCAGCAGTGAAACAGGTGGATATCGGTGGGTCGCTACCATCGAGCCAGTGAGTGAATGAACTGACTGCCTGCCTGAAATAGTGACTCAGTAAATAAGCGACTACAATAAGAACAAAAACTGAGGAAAATCTAGACATTTGAGTTCAACACAGTGACAGAGACAGAACTAGGGAGAATGAGATCAAGGCACAGACAAAAGGAAACTGACAGAGGAAACCCAGCAAGTCTGAAACAGACAGCTTGTGATACAGACATTTTCTCCTCAAGTCTCATATTAGTAAAAAAAAAAGTCACTTCTGGCTCTCAGATCAGCGCTTCTCCACCATGTAGCCTTAATGCAGCAGACAGGCGTGTCAGGTCAACCTAGATCTATGTCAGGGGAAGCCACAGGCTGGTGGAGGTAGAGCTGTGAATAATAGATAAGACAGCGTGTCTCTCGATTAGCCAGACACGACTAAAGGCCGGTAGCCTGCTGGCGCTGGCTGGTTGTATCAGTGTTGGTCGTTTGATTGGGTGAGGAAATGGGCAGCGTTTATCTGCTGCTGTTGGAAATGTTGTGCCTTGTCTTGTCTACACGTCTGTCTGTCAGAAGGTCAAACCAGCGTATTGTGAGTGTTTATGTTTATGCAGCCATAAGCTAGATGATGATGAACAGTCATTCAGAGGATCACCCAAGGCCCATAACCAACAGCTGCTGCTGGAGCCTTCTAGTTGCTGCTAACAGCCTCGTCCTCACCTCCAGTTTTCACAGTGCTTTCCTATGGCTGTCATGCTTCCATACACTCTCCTTGGTGTGAAAAACAGAGCTGTCTTTTTCCCTATATGTGTGTTTCTATTCCTGGCAGATCAGGACAGCTTGTTCTAAACATTTCTGTTTCAGACTCACTCTGTCTCTCCATCTTTTTCAGCTGGCAGATGTTGCTGTACCATAACTGCTGAGCAGGATATAGATCTTTAGAACGAGTATGATGAGATGTTAATAGCCCACCTGTTTCTGTGTGTGTGTGTGTGTGTGTGTGTGTGTGTGTGTGTGTGTGTGTGTGTGTGTGTGTGTGTGTGTGTGTGTGTGTGTGTGTGTGTGTGTGTGTGTGTGTGTGCATGTGTGTTGTCTACACTTCATCCAAGTACCCAAAGCTGAATAACTTCAATGGAAATGATTCACTATGTGACTTTTTTTCCGAAGGAACAGCGGAAACCACAGAGGGGAAAAACTCCTCCTCCCTCACGTAACCTCTTCATCACATGGTCTTATTGTGGTCTCTATTGTATGTTGCTGTCCTTCTCCCTCTCTCCCGTCTCTCCTTACCTTGAAGAATGTGAATACATGTAAAGTCTGTGCTTTCTGCATGGTGACATCAATTTGTACTATTATAGGGAACTTGGGCTGACAAAAAAGATACATTGGCAGTAATTGAATCCATATATTTGCATTGATGAGCTGAGAGGAGGCACTAATGAAAGCTCCAGAATGGAGATAAATGAAAACACAGGAGAGGAAAGGAGAAAATGAGGGTGATGGATGCAAAAGTTCACAGCAAACATAATATATTAATAAGGTAATCGTCTCTTTCTTTCCCTGTGTGTTCCTCTACGAGACGGATAGTATCCTAAACACAGATCTATTGAGTCTCTATGGGAAAACAAATAAAGAGTGGAGGAAATTATGCAAAAAGAGTTTAAAAAGGAACACAATAATAAACAGCCATGAACATCCTATAGCTATTTTATTTATACACCATCCTTATATTTGGGCTGTTCTTCTTCTATTTCAAGTTCAGTCCAAGATTATTTGAATTCAAGGAGCTAACCTCCTGTACAACACTATCCTATCTTTTTTTTTTTAATACCATCCTATCTGACTCAGGCCCTCAGCTCGCGTCGTATCCCACGGTGATAGCACAGCCATGGCGACGGGCCAAGTGCCAATCAGACGCAAGCTCTCTTATCTGTCTCCTCCTCTGGGGAAACAAGGGAGGAGCTGGGGAGGATGGAGAGATAAATATCCCGTCTTCACTCACTGCACCGCTCCACTCCATCACTTCCCTCATTTTTCTACTCTTTCATCTTCTCCCCCCCTTTCTGTAGGTTTCTGAGTTTCCTCGTCCATCAGCATGTTAGAGCTGTCCTTAACTGAGTTAGTCAGTTCCGTGCTGAACTTTTCCTCACTTCTTCTTCTTCACCCGCTCTTCCTCTTTCCCCTTCATTCTGCTCTGACAGACTCTCTGTCTTCCTCGTTGTTTCTCTGTCTGGTCACAGAGTAAATGTCAGTAGAAAGTTCAAAGCAAGCCTGTGGGAAGAAGCTCTCACATCTTAGTGTGTGTGTGTGTGTGTGTGTGTGTGCCTGTGTGTGTGTGTGTGTGCCTTTGTGATGATGTACACCTGTCTCTCAGGCTTTGTCAAACTAAATGCAAGTCAAATGAATGCAGACAAAACAGCCACACCAGGCCCCAGACAAGCTAAACTTTCCTTAAAGTGTTTTTATGTTTGCTATGGAAAAAAAACCTGTCTGTTTTTGACTTTGTTATGGAAAAAAACCCTCGTCTATTTTTTTCACTTTGTTATGGAAAATTGTTTTTCACTGTGTGGGCTTTTCTGGAGGTCACACAAACTAGATTTACAGTAAAAGCTGAACTCAGCCAGAATTCAAACCAGTCAATATCTCCTTCCCTTTAGTGGCCCTTGTATAAAAACTGTAATATATTACAGTCGCCTACAGTATTCGCCTACAGTATGCTTCAAAATCAGATGTCACTGCATGTTTGCAAACGTAGAAATGCATTTATGTTGATTTAACTCTAAAAATCTTAATTATACCTTGTTATACCAAGTTTCCTGCAGGCTTTCCAATTAACCCTTCTAGTGTAATACACACACACACACACACACACACACACACACACACAGCATTGTTGGTGAGAGAGAAAGAGGGAGAGAGAGAAAGGGGAAAAAAACCCAACAGATCATCTATATTGAATGAATTCTAAAAAACACAATAACAACATATCTAAACGACAGACCCTACACTCATAAGGTCGAACTCAGAGTGCAAACAGTTTCCTGGGTCTTATGCAGATTGAGTTCTGCATGCTTGAGTTGCTCCTATTCAGACTTGGACTGTGCGAGGTGCTCACTAGAGTATTTTTGGCGTGCCCTTGCTTGCACACAGGTTTATTCAGAACCTTTGCCTCTTTGTCCTTCACATCGGTACGGCAGAAAAAATGACCACAGACTTTTCACCTTTCCATGCCTCTCTGCTGAATCACTGCGTTTAAATACCGTGCGCTTTTCACTCAGCTTGAGGACAATTGCAGGACTGAATTGGCAACTTTCCCATGGGGCGTTAATTGGATAAAAACCTGATAAAATATGGAACAAAACCTGCAGACTCTCAGGGCCATTTTGCATTTTGCCTCCAAGAAAACCACTTGAAGAATTTTTTTTAGATCAGAAATACATTTTCAAAAGATGAATTCCGGTCATAACTGCTTTCTACTCAACTCATCAACAAGCCGCTCTCCACTTCCATTTCTCATTGCATTGAAACTTTTTGCGCAAACACTTCCCGGCGGTCTCGGCCATGTCTGCATCACGTTAACATTAATCATTCTTTTCCAGTTCCTACGAATTTGTTCTTGTGTGCTCTGCGCCGCGATGGTCACGTGTTCAGTCGATGGCACCTATGATGTTCGGAAAGCAACACAGTGGAATCTGTCCTTGATCGTGCCTCTTTGTGGGTCAGTATCTGGTCAACATACACAGTATTTTTTGCCATGCTCTTCACCATTAGGAACTCTTCCAGGCATCGGGAGACAGAAGCCTGAGATATTCCCATAATATCCCCGGACACCCTTTCCAGCTGACACAGCACCTATTGCCAGGATGGAAAGGCCGCATGTTACCTGGAGTAACAGGGGAGCGATGTTGGCTGTGCCATCTGGCTAGGCAAATGATTCCTCAAGAGACGACACAGGTGAGCGATCAAGGGCCGATCCGTGCAGAATTACACTGGGCACTGAGTCATCACATTTAAACGATTTTTGGCACCGTCCTCGCAGGGTCCTCTGATGATCCTTTAGCACATAAATGATAAGCTAAGCTATCAAGACGTGTCCTCATTTTTTGTGACTAAATTAATATCCTACTTGATGTCTTTGGTGCTTATCAGTATGCATGTTTCGTGTTCTACATCAGTAAACCGATGGGAGTGCTAGACGTATTGCAGGGTGTTGTGCGTGTAAGGAAAGGGGCGTGCAAATTAATTAAGTTATTGTCACAATATGCGTGTCGAAATGTGAACATGGACAGACCTTGATTTCCATATTCATCACCTCAAGCATCTTGCAAGAGGCAGATTATCCCTAGGTGGATACGCAGAAAAAAAAGACTTAAGCACCATAAGTCAGGCAATCGGATCCATTGTGAAGACAACTCAACAATAACAACACATCCCACACACACAGATGGACACATATTTGAGAAATGTCAGACAAACACACATGAAGCTGCTTGAAGGAGGAAGGTGGTCTTAAACAGGACAGTGCTCTTGACAAATGTTGCTCTACCTTACTGTTGCACTCTCTGTCTCTTTCTCCTCTCACACGCATGCATCAACACAGCAGGCCCACAGCATCCTGCATTATCTCTGATCAAAGAGTGTAGTAGTGTAGATTACCAAGACTACTCACTCACACCACCACACACACACACACGCACACACACAGCTGTACCACCCACAGTAGCCGTGAGCTCATTTCCCACAGTCTCATGGGAGCTTAAAAGGCTTACTCAGGAACAGAGCGAGCCAGGGAAAGAAAGAGAGGGATAAGAGAAAAGAAGGCAAGGTGCTGATGTAGGGAAATAAAGAGGGGAATGAATTGGGAAGGAGAGAGCAGGATAAAAGCCACAGAGAGAAGAGAGGGGAAGAGCAGGAGAAGAGAGAGATGGAGCGAACAAGGTGGGGGATTTGAAGAAGATGTTACAGCAGACTGCTACTTAAGGTTATCTACAGCGGAGAGACGTCTTTATCTCAACAAGCACACTACACCAAAACTAAAGCCTGCCACACACAACAGACTGGAGCCTTTTCATGCTTCAGGTCAAACTGGATACACAGATATCATGTAAATATTGTTCCAGTCGCTATTCCATGCACTTTGGTGACATTACATTTTTATTTTCTATACACTTACCTGGTGTGATTTATTATTGTCAGAATTTGACATTACATGACCTCCGGGGCACATGATACTTGATACTAATTTATGTTTTACAAATCATTTGTTAATGATTTATGAATACTTAATTAGGTATTTAAAAGTGATTACCTTGGATAATAACAAATTACTAATTCTTAAAGCAATCACAATTAAACCATTGGTGTGCTTTCTTAACAGTCATGATACATATGTAAATGATTAACTGGTTCCAGTGCTACCAATACAGATCGTTTAACACCAGAAAAGTAATTGTATCCATTTTGAATGACAGTGCAAGCCAGGTGTGTCCTGCAGCTCAGCTCAGTCTGGTCCAGTGTGTTTTCATTCAGGAGTGTGAACCAACCCATTGAAGAACAGAGGATCCATTAGGATCAGTGGGGCGTTTGAACCCAGATGGTGTTTGACCTTCTCCTAGTCTGAGCAACTAATTCTGTCTGATCCCAGTCCAGAGGCCAGTGTCTCTTAGATCACAGCAGCCCCAAAACGCACCGCAAGAGAGCCCCTACACTTTCCTATCCAATGAGAGGTTAAAGAAAGGAGGACAGTAAGAAAATGACACTCACACCTGCATGCACACATGAACCTCCTAATTCAATTCAATTCAATTCAATTCAATTCAATTCAAGGTGCTTTATTGGCATGACAGTTCACAAACAAATAATATTACCAAAGCATGTAACGAGAGATTAATCATCAATTAAATTATTAAATAACAAAAAAAAAATGAAGTAACAGAAAAATAATTCCATCCCCTCCCATGTATTATTGTGTGTGTGTGCGCACGCGTGTGTGTGTGCGTATCTGTGTGTGTGCGTGTGTGTTGCTGTGCCTCCACTGTCTATTGACTATCATTGTTTCTGTGTTTGTCACTTGTGTTTCTGAGGAAATATAAACCAGCAAAATATCACCTTAGCAAATTAAAAAACAGAACTTTTCACATACATTCATATATCATTCTTCACATTTCTCATTCAACTGTGTGTCCCTCTTCCCTTAAAGTGTGACAGCAATCTACAAAGTTAGCAGCTAATGCTGCACAATGACTTTTCTCCCCACACAGGTAGGGCAGTTTGAGATGATCAGGCAGATGGTTGAACTCAGGGTAATTCTACCTATCCTCTCAAAATAAGTCTGTCTCACATGTTTGTATCTGTCACAGTGTAACAGAAAGCAGAATAAACACAACCTACTCTCCCTGGGTTGCCAGGTCTGCCTGTGGCGGCCTGTTTCTACAGCTCGCTTGTGAGTACAGAGCCTGTACCTTGTTAGGGATTTCCTCAGTTTGCTGTTGGTCACAGTGGTCAGATATTCTGCCACTGTGTACTCTCTGTCTAGGGTCAGATAGAGTTCTAATTTGCTTTGTGTTTTTGTCTTTTCCTTCCAATAGGTGATATATTTTTCTTTCTGTTTTGAAATTATTTGGTTGGTCCAGAGAGACTGAGGATTGTCCTGAATCCCTGGTGTTTGTGTCCAGAAGGAACTCTTCTTGTCCTTGTTCGACTCTTGGCACTGAAGAGCTTTATACTGATAGGAGAGGGGGTCACTGGATCGGAAATGTTTGTAAAATTTGATGGCTCGTTTCTGAATGTTGATGATGATTGGATACTGGCCCTCTGCATGCAGAGCTGTGTAACCCTAACCCATTTTGTAACCCTAACCCATTTTGAGAAATCTTGATTGGCTAGAGGACCCCACACTTCACTACCATATAGCATAATTGGATGTATTACTGAATTTAGAATTTTGAGCCAGGTCCTAATTGGGATGTCAATTTGAATTTTTCTTTTGATGGCATAGAAAGCTCTTCTTGCTTTCTCTTTCAGTTCATTCACAGCCAAGTTAAAACGTCATGTGGAATTGATAATCAAACCTAAATAGTTATAATTTTTGTGTGTTCAATTTCTGTATTTCCTAGTGTAAATCTGTGTTTCTGAGAACTGGAACGTCTTTGGAACGTCAGGATTTTGGTCTTTTTCAAATTTACAGTCAATGCCCATGTTTCACTGAACCTGGAGAGGACGTCCAGGCTCTGCTGTAAACCCTCTTTGGAGGGAGAAAGAAGAACAAGGTCATCTGCATACATCAGGCACTTGACCTCTGTGTCCTGCAGACTGCCCTGTCTCACTCCACGCCAATGTTTGAAATAGTTGGTTCTGTTACTTCCAATTTTAATTGCATATTTGTTATTCATGTACATTGTTTTAATTAAATCATATATCTTACCTCCTATGCCAATTGTCAAAAATTTCTAGAAAATCCCCTTGTGCCAAATAGAGGCCAAAGGCCTTCTTGAAACCTATAAAGCATTAATACATTTTGCTTCTTCTTCTTTCTCTCTCTCTCTCTCTCCCTCGCTCGCTCGCCCCAAACAACACCAGGTCCCTAACAAGCCCACATGGGGATTGACCCCTCCAACTGGATGATCTCTGCTCTGATTGGCTTAAGGATGGCTGGTTTCACCATACAGGGGTGGGTGATCTATCACAGTTATTGTTTCTATGGGAACCTCATTGTTGCAACCACCACTTTGTGGTGTTATAGAGGGGGTCAGGGGCGGAGCTTGCTTTTCATGCATATGGCTACAAGCTATGTTTGAGGTCTAGAAATACATAAATAATAACTTATTGGGCATACTGAAATTACAGTTAAAATTCACTATTATGCTACAGAAAATGCAGAGCTAATGTCCAGTGATCTGCCAAAACAACAACAGTAGTGTTTAGCCGAGATTTGGCATATTTTCCAATCACATTAAGTCATGTAAGTGCTGCAGCAACAACATCAACAAGTTTTTCTAAATTACATCAACTCTACAAATTCATATTTCAAGATTTAGTCTTTGTCAATGACTGTGTTGATAAATGTTATAAGAGTGAACTGGTGATGGAAAATAGTTCATGATTGATCATAATATACCTTTTTTTTTTTTTTAATCAATGTTACTACATTCCAAGGGATTCTCTACATTGTTGGCCAGGCATCCATGGCACGCATGTTCTTATACGAACCCCTATGTTCTGCTCACCCCATATGATGGCATAGACAGGGATCTACACTATTGTCTATTTGTGATGTCATAGAGGTTAGGCTAATTGAAGTAGTAGCAGGAAAAACACCAGTAGGTTACATTGTCTCCTACTGGTAGATTGACAGACAAACATCTTTTCAATCATCGCTGAATCTGATCTAAAAACCCATATTGTAATTTTGTTAGTTATTCCTGAGGTTGTTTACACCGAATTTGACATACTATCTTTAATGTCAACAGACTCTAAAATGCCAGGGGAAGTGAAAAGCTCTATGTTGTCCTCTCTGCTCAGGTCTGAACCAGGATGTCAGCTTCAGTCACTTGTGTCTTTCAGCAGTGCTCCAGAGAAGCTCCTTTTACATGCATCATCAAAGTGAGACTCTCCATCTGTTGACTGGAAAAGCTTGTATTTCTACACACAATGGCAACAGAGTGGAGTGGCTTGTTCACCATAACATGTTCACTTAGATCAGTCAAGTCATTCAGTCTTCCAGATGAGTCCTTCCTTCCTACTTTCTATTTACCAGATCAGTATGATTACATTGAATATATGAGCAGATACTGAAGCTTGAAGTAATCCACTCTTGTAACAATGACTTCTCTGAGGAGACTCAGTGGATCTTTAAATCAGTGCTTGAAGCTCTCTACCAAATCTCTCTGGACTCAGATGTTGAGGACCTTTGAGAGGACTCCCACACCCCTCACACACTCTTCCTCTCTTCCTGTTGCTGCAGTGATTCAGTCAGGGTGACAGGGGAGCTGGGTAATATTTCCAGAAGCCCTGCTGTAGATGCAGATTTGTTTTGGTTGAAAGTCATAAGCCACTCCTGGTGGTCCTCAGGAGGTTTAGAGAGCTGCTCTGAATAACCAATCACATCGACATCATTCACTTAGACAGACAGTCAGTTAGGCAATCAATAAAAGGACTGAAACTTGCTGTTGAGGCCTGTCAAGTGGGTTATCTGCAGGCTCTTCATCAAATAAGAACTTCATGAAGTGGGCCCATAGTACAACTGCACATACAGCACTGCTTCATGAAAGATTATTACAAAACCACCCACAGCCTCTGCGAGGCGGGGGTGTGGGAGGGTGAGGGCAGGGGTGTGGGAGGGTGGGGGCGGGGGTGAGGCAGACCCGAGGGATCTCATGCCCTCTGGACAATTTTACCTGTTTGGCAACCGCAGTAGACAAATCTGACTTATCTTTAAGATTGACAGTGTGGGTTTTCATGCTCATACTGAATTGGTAGGAGAGTTTTCACTATCCTCAAGGTCTTGAATTGTCTTGTTTGCAATAGATCACCGGAGTGAAGTTTGCTGTGGATCAGTCCCTTGTAATTGGCCTTTTTAAATAAGTCAGATTATGTCAGAAACATACTATTTATTAATCACATTGGTCTGCCATGAATTAAATCAAATGAGATTCCCCAGCTACACATAAAGATTTTGTTTGGAGTCAGTGTTTTGAGAACAATAAAATACATTTTTGACATAAATATTATGCTTAAAGCGAAATGGGAAAGAGGATATAAGATTATTTATCAATAATGGGGGCTGAATGAATCTCCTTGCCATGTCACACTATCACGGTGCAG
The DNA here is from genome assembly GCF_046629955.1 of Centroberyx affinis. Taxonomy (NCBI): domain Eukaryota; kingdom Metazoa; phylum Chordata; class Actinopteri; order Beryciformes; family Berycidae; genus Centroberyx; species Centroberyx affinis. The sequence goes on along the minus strand of NW_027283298.1, from coordinate 96,714 downwards.
AGACCGGGCTGCTCAGTGCCACTGTAGATTCCTTTTTTTCATTAAGAGTAACTACACGTGTGGGATGTCCAACGATTCCAGCAGCTTCATAAACTCCATGTCCAGACAGGTTGTTTGGGCCTTATTGGATCTAGCTGTGTGTCTGATTGGTGTTTGATTGTACCGTTGCTGAGTGCCAACGGAGAGGCGTGCGGGTCGAAGAATTTTGGTAGTTTGGAGGGTCCCGCCCGAGTTTGGAGGGGCCTTTAACCCATTTTTCATTTTCATTTGAAAGCCATTTTGCCATTCACAAACAACAGGCCAGAATAGAGGCACATTTACCCTGCTAGTTACTGTTCCTGTCTAATATGACCATGGAATGAAGTGATACTGAACCAGCTCAAACAGCACTGTAGATCTTTGTTTTTCCATCACTGGTAAAATTATTCTTTCCCTTTTGGAAAGCCAGCTGACAATGACAACATGGCACCATCAGCCCAAATGCATCTATTTGTCATGTTATCTTTTCTTCCTTGTTTCCTCCCTCATTTCTCTCCATCTCTCCCTAATAGCTATTTGTGGTAAATTAGATCTGAGCTTCTGCATGCAGAGGCGACATTTCCAAGCTGATGGATTTTTCTTCTCTTTTCTTTCTATCTTCTTATTTTCCTCCCCGTCTTATTGTTGTGATCACACGCTCTCTCTCTCTCTCTCTCTTCCTCTCTCTCCCTCTCTCTCTCTCTCTTGCTCTCTCTCTATATGTAAACCACTGTGTTGCAGTTGTGCAAATACAGCTATTCGCACACAATTCACAAAGCATCTTGTCTGTAGAAAGCAGTTTTCTTAAACTAATCCAACAGACCAATAGAAATGAACACATTCAGACTGTTTAAGCTTTCTATTCTCTCTGTTTTATTCTTGCTATTGTCTCAATAGTCCTGCCCTCCCCAAGTCCCTTCTCTTTGTTTTTATCCATCCCTTAAGCCCTCTCTCTGTAATGAGTATAGTGATAAATTATGTACAGTGTGAGATTAAAAACTGCATGGAGATACATCACAGAGCTGATGTTATGCAGTGAATATGAAACAAATCAGCACACAATAGCATTATGTTTTGCATATGTTCAAAATACTGTGTATTAGAAAAATGTTCCCAAATTGAGAGAGAGGTGCAGGTGGGAGGAGAGGCTGACAACTTGCACATATTAATGACACTAATAAAAATCGAGGTCTCTTTGCGGCTAAATGAACATCGGGAACTTTCTGTGCTGAAAAGAGAAAAAAAAATCAATGCTCCCTTCAGCCATATCTATCCTGCTGCGGCTCAACGGGCACCAACAGCACCTCTGGTATTTTACCCTGATCAATGATAAATAAACAAGGCCAGTCACTTCTTCAGATTAGGGACAGGCAGAAATAACTGTGTGTGTGTGTGTGTGTGTATTGGATAATACTGAATATGGATTGCCTGGGAGATTTTGCTGCGGGAAAAACAACTCCCTCTCTTTTCTTTCAGTACTTCTCCTCATCTTGATAAAGGAAATCTAATTTTGTCGTTGTTTTAGTGCCCCCACACACGCACTGAAAATTTCATTTTGCACCTAATTTCAAATCCTCCACATGTGTCCACCAACCAAATCAAAGCCATATTTCTAATAATCTCCATATTGCTTTTACATCTCCCACAGAGACCGTATAGCCTCTGTCTTTGGAACAGGTCTGGACCAGTTAAAGCCCGTCCTTTTCTCCTCGCATCTGTAATTCCAGACGGAACGCGTCGAGTGCGGAGTGAGCTGACTGATAGATTGAATCTGTGATATGGCCACAGTCAATAAGCAGAGTAATCGGAAACACAATCATCATCACCATCATCACAACAGTTATGATCACTATAATCGGCATCATAATCATAAAGCTGACAAGAATGCTAATCAAAATGCTGATAGTTGAATGGAGCAGTGGAGCATTGGATGTGAAGGTGTTTTATCTCCATTTTAAAGCTGGAGGCTTATTGACTTCAAGACAGACAAATGTGACTGAGGCAAAGGAGGCTGTATTATATTTGTGTGCCTGTGAGGCTGCATGCTCCTGTGTTTGTGCCTGCGCATCTGAGTGTGTAAATGTGTATAGGCAGAGAGTACATATGTCAGTGCAGCACAGAAAGCGATAATTGTAGTAAATCCTGAGAGTGGATGTGGAAGTTGTTATTATGACTGAAAGGTCCCAGAGGATAAAGACAGAGGGAGGGAGGTGTAGAGTATGTAGTGGGAGGGGGAGGAAATTATCCTACCAAGCTAAGAGAAAAGGGCGGTGGAGAGTTACTAATAGAGAGGGAGGTGAGAGAGGAGAGAGGTTGTCCTAGTGATGGGGTGTGTGTAATTACAGAGTTATTATAATGACTACAGATAAAAGAGAATTGCTGTCATACAGGTTCTCTGTGCAGGGAAAACAAACGTCACAGACAAGAGATGTGCAGAAGCAATTTGATCTATAGATGATACCAAAAATGACACATTACTAGCTTCCTACATGTTTTGTGCACACATTTTTGCAAATAATAAGTAGATCCTGCATGCAAGTTTTTGAAGAAGTGTGGGTGAAAGGAGCAGGGAAATAACGAACACCATACAAAGGTCGACTCTGCATTTATGCTGATGACACTCCACTCTGACACACAGATGGAACTGTGCCTCTCTGCTTGCCTCGCTGACATTTCCACTTGAGCTGGGGGGCTGCCCACCACTTGAAGCTCATCCTTGACTGCCAAGACTGAGCCGCTCATTGTCGTTGACCAATCCCGCCCTCTACAAGACCTTTCTACCACCACTGACAACATGACAGTGACCCCGGGCCAGACTGCCAAGTGCCACGGTGTAATGTCAGACAACACACAGCCCACATGTCCAAGCCCTTATCATCTCCTGTCTGGACTACTCTAACTCGCTTACAGCTAGGCTGCCAAAATACTCTCTTCAACCCCAATAACTCATCCACAGTCACACCAAATTTGCAACCCAATGTCAGTGTGGATCACAATAAAATACACTATCCAGGTGGCTGACACGAAGGACAAAATCAAGAGCAGACCCTGCAACAACAGAGAAGAACAGATCATAACAGCACAGAGTCCAAGGTGCATACAACAGCAGCTGGTTTGCTTGACACATTGGAGATAATGAAATATCTAACTATACAGACATGGAAATGCTGGAAAAATGGGAGAAAAACCATCTGAAAATGTGTAATTGAAAATGTGTAGTTGAAAAATCTAAGTATGTGTGTGTGTGTGTGGGACAGAGAGAGGGTTTGTGTGAGGATGAAAGGGAGCTCATAATTTCTCAGCTCATAAGTGGAGATAAATCAACAAACACTGTTTTACCTCTCTAGATGACAACACATTAAGCTCCAGATGGCAGCATGCTGGAGGCAACACATACTCACTCTCTCTCACACACACACACACACACACACACACACAAGAACAACATTAAGTCATCTCTTCATCTCCTTAAGCATGACCGCAGGCTCCCCAACTACACACAGTCCTATCTGAGAGCATTACAGCAGGCAGGCAAACATACAGATGACAGGGAGACGCTAAATAGAAAATAGTCATAACAACGCTCTTATAAATATAGAGGATTAAGGAAAAGAAGAGGCGAGAGGCGCAGTGCTGACAAACTGGACGACAAAGAGGAGGGAGGGGTATATGGGGGAAAGCAGCTCAGCAGGAGAGATTAGAGTTAATAACTATCAAACACACCTTAACTCCAGTGGGGAAGAGCTACAGCCAAACCAAATACAACAGGAGCCACATGATGGAAACCATCCCATGTCCCATATTGGCTCAGAAACAAGAACTATGGAGGAAGTTTCTGACCAGCAAACAGAAAATTACCAGTGACATTCAGGCCGCAGGCCAAACAACTAATAGGCTCTACCCCGCTTATCAGTATACTGCACCCACTGCCAGCCCAGAGGACAAACACACACACACTCACACACACACAAACACACCCACAGACATCGGCAACCTGAGTGGCCCCTCCCACTCCTGGAAATGGCTGAGAGCTTTACAAGTTAAGCCAGTTAAGTATTGTGTTGTTAAACGGATGAGGAGGAAGATGAGGGTTTGGGAGGAAGGATCTGTGTTGTTTGTTCAAGAAGCTATTTAGCATTCAGTGGCTAACAGCTTAAACAGTGGAGAGAGATTATGAAAGGATCCTGGATCCTCCACAACACACACATGCATCACTGAAATCAACTTTACAGCACACACACATACACACACACACACACACACACACACACACACACACACCAGACTGCCACAATAGCAGAATTCTCTGGATGTACACACTCTTGAACATATCCTAAAATGCATGTATATGTTTATGTTAATGCTTTATGTTTCTGCTTTAAGTTTATGTGTAATCTGTTATTCATTCACATTTCGATGGCAGAGCACAGTCATTAAACAATGAACTTGCACATTCACTTCTCTCAGTCATCTCAGCCTACATGTACTTGAGTGGTGGGCAGATAGACTGAATCTGTGATCAGCACAGAACTGAAGGGAGTAGGTTTGCTTGTGCATGTTCACATATAAGTAAATGTGGAAGAAGATGGATATCGGCATGCACATGTAGTCCATTGTTTAATGACTGGAATGTGAATGAATAACAGCCGAAAATTGAAAAGCATACACATTACGTAACATAGTATCTGCAAAAGAGTAAAGCATTAATACAAACATATACATCCATTGTAGGACCTTCCATTGTGAGACACAAGTTAAAGTTAAAGTACATATCGCAAAAATAAAAAAAAATACAAAAGCAAATGTGTGTAGCTATGTGTTTGTATTCTGACTGTGTATCTGGATGCTCGGCTAAGCAGATCTGAATGTCTATGAGTCTAAAGTCTAGAAGTTCAATAATGCAATTACACAGCCATTGAAAACTCACAAATGTGTCCGTCTGTGCCTGCATGCATGTGTATCTGTGTGTGTGTGTGTGTGTGTGTGTGTGTGCGCACGTGTGTTTACACAAACACTATGCAGCAGACTGGCTCCAAGGACAAATCCAATGCAGACTCCATGCGGCACAGAGCAGAATCGAACAGAACAAAACAACCGTTGTGTGTGTGTGTGTGTGTGTGTGTGCATAAGTGTGTGTGTGTATGAGTTTGTACTAAGTAAGAAGTAACATCACAGCAATAAGTTTGTTCCCAATTTGCTCCCTGAAGACATAATCATTGAGAGAGGAACGGCAAGACAAATAACCTCCGTAAGTGGCTGTGTGCGTATATGTGTGTGTGTCTGTGTGTTTTTGTGTGTGTGTCTGAGTGTAGTATGCATGCCAGGAGATATTAATGTTACCCAATAGACACAAAAAAAAAAAATTAAATCCATCTTTCAATTTTAGACGTTATATTAGCTAAAGCAAAACTCATTACATTCCATTAGCCAAGGTACGGATATTACGGACATGTTCTCTGTTTTGTTTGTTATTATATTTTATAAACGACTGTATAATGAAATCCGGGATGAAGTCAAAGAGCATTTCTAAAAATGGCCCTAGGTATCAGAACAGCTAAACACTCTATCGCGGTGTGAGCATCAAATCAGAAATTCTTATTACTCTGCAACTTTCAGCTAATTCATCAATGGCTGGTGCTTTGAAAACCGTTGTGCTGCTGCAGCTGCATCAAGGCAGGAAATTAAAACGGATTTTCACTCAGATAAAAGTATCACAGGCTCACAAAAGTATATGGCGCAGGATTATGCAGGTTTCAAGATGACGCTGTGTAAGTGGACGATGAGTGTTGTGTATTTATATTGATTTTTTTATATATACATATGGATATTTTTGATACTTTATAACATTAAGTTTACACATACTATATATACATTATCTATCCATAGATATGTATAGCACATCTTTCATACCTGGTAATTCATATTTAAGTAAGTAGTCAAGATTGTTAGTATCATCTGTAAGTAAATTTATACATGTAAGTAATCCAAAATCTTTCCCATACTTCCCACTCGCACAGTCTGCTTATACTTTTTGATATCACTGCATTTTGTGCTTATTTTATATTCTATTTTTGTGCTCATACTCTATTTTTCTTTTTTCCCCCCCCATTCTACATTCTATCCTATCCCATTACTTTGGCCGCTTCAATGACCCAGTTTCCCCACAGGGATCAATAAAGTTTCATGTTGTCTTCTCTTATCTTATTTGGCCGGAGGCATCTACCAGACTCCTTGGTTTAGAGCTGATGTCCACTACACTGTATTCTACTCATCGTGTCACAAGCATTTAACTGTCTTTGTGGGATATGGTGTACACACACACACACTCACACACACACACACACACACACACGCACACACAGTCCTTGTCCTATTAGCAGTAAATCGGTTATTGTACTTCAAAGACATCAAGTGCAGTTCTATTATTCTCCCTGCTGAGAAGGAGAGAGAAAGAGAGAGAGTGAGAGAGACAAAGAGAAACAAGGACAGGGGAGAACGTAAGGAATAGGCGAGCCGGTGACACAAGAATTGCAAAAACAAAAGAGAGAATGATATAACAGCAAAAGCAGAGACAGACAGACAGGCAGACACACAGACAGGCATGAAAAGGAGGGTGAATAAGAAAGAGAGGGATAACACTGGAGGACAGTAAGAGGGGAGGGGTGAGAGGGAATGGATAGAGAGAGGGTGAAAAAGAGAAGCAGGCTTTTTCTCTCTTTAATGCAGTTAATTGACTCCACAGTGATAATGATGCAGTGGGAAGACAAGCAGGACAGACCGCAGACACCCCTCTCTCTCTCTCTCTCTCTCTCTCTCTCTCTCTCTTTCTCTATCTTACAGTTTAATTACCATTCATCACAAACTGCTGATTGACATTCTGTCTGAGGCCAGAGATTAGCGCTGTGTTTGTTTCTCTGTGAGCAGTAGGATTCATTTCTGCCTCTAATGACTTAGCTGGCTCTTAATGGATGATAGAAATAATGGAGCTGTCACTGCCAAAACTCAAAGAAAGTCCTCCAAAAGAAATCATGGACACGTCACTATTTCCTTCCTCCCCATCTCTCTCTCGCTCTATTGTCTTCTTCTCTGCCACCCCCCCCCCCCCACTTTCATACCCCTCTATTTTGATCTCTACTTCCAGATCAATTTCCGTCCATCACATCCACCACACATTGTCACTCCTTTCAGCTTTTCACCTGCCTGTCACAGTCGCTCTTCCCTCATCATCATCCCCCCGGTCTCTCTCCTTTTCCCTCTTCCTCTGTCCTGACCTCTCAGCTCATCTCCCGTTCCTCTCGTTTAGGTTGAGCTGTTGACACTCGGTTTGACAGCGGAGATTAGCGCTGTGTTTATTTGTCTCCGTGAGCGCCGGGATTCATTTCTCGCACTAATGACAAAGCTGGTTATTAAGGGATGATAGCAATAATGGAGCTGTCACTTTTAAAACTCGCGGTTCCCTATTTCCTTCCTTTCCTCTATTTCCTACTATTTCCTTTACTCCTATTTCTGTCTCTCCTCTCTACACTGTAATGTGTATGATCATATCAATGCTTCTAACAGGATGAAATATTCATGCTCATACTAGAGAAACCCATAACCCTGCTGATCTGTCTCTGTTTAGGTGGGAGTTATTCTTCCTAAGCTGTACATTCTGTGTGATAAACAGTGTAATAGGCTTGATGCAATTTGCAGATGGATTACCATACATGACCTCCATTATGAACACAGCATGAACAAAGCATGAATTGTGAGCACTGTGACTGTTTCTAAAAATCGTCTTTCCCATAGTACACCAGACCAAAGATTTGCTATTGTAATTCAGTGTCAGTGACAGCAGATTCGTCTGCGGTTTTAAAAATTCATTGGGAAAGGCTATGATGGGAAGCTCCAGACACAAGATAACAACCGGCTGTATCTGCTTCAGGTTTTATAAGGGTGGCCATACCTTTGTAAACACACACACCAGCTTTAAAGGGGTTGTGTCAAAATCCATGGATTTTATGTTGTCAGTAGTGATATTTAACTGAGTAGCACTGTATGAGTGGAGACAGTAAAGCAGAGAAGTAGAGTTACAGATCTCAGCTGCCACACTTCAGCCTGGAGACCAGCAGTAACCAAGCCTCTGCCTGCTAAGACACACACACACTCACACACTCATAAAGAAGACACCAGCTTTCCAACGGCACAATCTCTCTCTGTGTGTGTGTGTGTGTGTGTGTATGCGTGCGCTAACAGCCAAGGCTAACAGCAGCAGCGGAAATCCCTGCAGTCACAATGACACACAAACAAGTATCACACACACAGATTAGACTCATTCACACACACAGTCAGTTTTGTGCAGCCACCTGTGCAGTGTGATAGCTATTGGAGTCATAGTATTTTTTTTTCTCCACAATTAGAGCTCAGCATTAATTAGTCTCTACTCTCTCAAGCACTCAATATAGTCAACAATACAATAGACAAAGTAGGTGTTGATGGACTATTGACTCACCTGTGCAGCATCAATGGAAGAGAAGGGTCAGGCAAGACATGAAAGAAAAACATAACAGCAAAACAATATGTTAGGCCATGGACTGACATTCTGCTGCTGTCTGTGAAACACACACACACACACACACACACACACACAACACACAGAGGGATGTGTTGTACATAGTGTTTGTTTTGCCATGTGCTGGGACCCAGTGACAAGGATCTCTGTTTTGTTTGAGTTCAGCTGAAGAAAATTGTTTGTGACATCCAGCTTTTGACATCACAAAGGCAGTCATTCAGTGAACTCAGCATTCCAGGGTCTGTGGATCTGACGGGCAGGTACATCTGCGTATCATCAGCATAAAAATGAAAAAAGACACCATGTCTATGAATAATGTGCCCAAGGGGAAGCATGTATAAAGAAAATAAAATTGGTCCCAAAACCGACCCCTGAGGCACACCATACTTAACAGAAGAAAATGAAGAGACATAGTTGTTCACAGAGACACAGAACCTCCTATTCGACAGGTAAGATGAAAACCATTCTAAAGCTGTACCAGATGTCCCCACCCAGTGCCTCAGTCTATCTAACAGGAGGCTGTGATCGATCGTATCAAAGGCTGCGCTAAGGTCCAGGAGTTCAAGGACTGAGCACATGCCATCATCAGCAGCCATTACAAGGTCGTAACCTTGAGCAGGGCAGTCTCAGTGCTGTGATACTTCCGGAAACCAGATTGAAACTTTTCAAAAATGTTATTTTCCAGTGCAGAGAGAAATTGCTTGGACACTATTTTTTCTAAAATTTTTGATATAAAAGGTAACTTGGAAATTAGTTAACAAGCAGTTTTAAAAAAGTCAGGGACACAACCATTAGACAAGGAACTGTTACAAACAGAAAGCAAACAGGGCCTGACAGATTCCATTACTTTTAGTAAAACTTTGTTGGTATTACATCAAGAGGGCTGGAAGACACTCTCATATTTGATACTGTTTCTAAAAATTCAGACAACGTAATGGGATAAAACTGGTTCAAACTATCTTGTTGCGGGTGAAGGACATCAGAGTATGTGGCATTGGGGGTAATAGAGGTTCTAACTGACTCCACTTTATCAGTAAAATGAGATAAAAACATCTCACAATCAGCATCACTTTCAGCTGATCGACAGTCTTAAATAAAAATCTAGGGTTATGTTGATGGGCAGAAATAAGTTCTGAAAAATTGTGTGTTCTCGCATCCTTAACCATATTGTTATAGTGTAATAATAACTCCTTCATAATATTGTAATGTACTTGGAGACCGGATTTTTTCCATCTGTGCTCTGCTTTCCTACATTCCCTTTTACAGCTGTGAATATTGTCGTTTATCCAAGGCTGCTTTCTTTCTGAGAACTTAGACCTAACCTTAAGAGGTGCAATAATATTTAGTGAAGACAAGCAGATCGAATTGAAACGGTCGGCCAGATCATTGGTGTGGGAATATTCAGACAGGTGTAGGCTTTGACTGTCAAACAATGCGCAGTACTTTGAGAAGCTTTGCACGAGGGGCGGGGTGAGACAGTATTAATAACTGGTGATTCACAGTTAAAAATGATACATTTGTGATTGGATACAGTCATATCCAGTAATTCCACAGAGGATATTTTTACACCCAGGGAAAATACAAGGTCCAATGTATGGCCACGGTTATGTGTTTGTCCGCACACATGCTGTTTAAAGTTAAAAGAAGTAGCGATGTTTAAAAAATCTGTAGATAAAGCAGATAGTATTTGCTTGCATTGATCTTCACACCCACATCAAAAACAGAACATTGAATGCAAACATGTTCAAAGATCTCGCTCACACAGAGACCGGAGTGCACACACACACACACACACACACACACACACACACACACAGAAAGTAGACTACACCCTGCTGTACTGAACTAGACGACTCTCCACGTCCATCTGTTTCAAAATGTAGGGGAATGTATTTCACACACACACACACACTCGCACACACACACACGCGCGCGCACACACTCTCACAAAATGTTGTCTTTTACTTTGACCTTCACTGCAAGAGTATGAAAATAGGCCAGCTTTAAAATCTGAGTCAGGAATATCACAGTCTGGGAACTCTCACCCTTTCTCACTCCCTTGCTGAGTGTCCTTCTTAAACCAGGATGGGTGGAGGAGGTGTAAGAAACGTGAAACACACACACACACACACACACACACACATACACACACACACACACACACACACACAGCCACTTTCTGTCAGCTATAGGACTGACTGAGCCAAACTCCAAATGAATCATCGCATAAAAACTCCAGTTGGACCAATAGCAACCCGATCAGAGTCAAACAGGTTGAAATTTCAATCCCATTGAATATCCTGGACGAAAGCGTTGATTACATCAGACTCTGTTGCATCCATTTCACCCACATACCAGATGGAAATGTGGCAGTTAATGGACTTCAAGATGCTTACTGTAAATGACTCACAGTTAAAAAGACGAATGCCACTGTAGCTGCAATGTGAAGGGGAAATGATGCACAGGTGTCAGTGCTGCCACTGCATAGTTATCCATATTCAGGCTACAAATTAAGGTGAAAGAAGAGGGAGACAAAATCGTGCATGACAGAAGTATATTCTAAATGCTGTAGATATGTGAGCAGCTATCCACTGGAAACCCACTCCAGTGTTCAGACTACTTTGATTGGATTTGAACAGATAAGGCAAACAACTGTGTCCGCGCAGCCCAGGGTTTCCATGGCAATTAGCCATCAACCTTCCTCCTTTTTAGCAAATCAACCAATTATCACTCTGCCAGACAGCAGCAGCCATGGGATTGGTCACTGCGGTCCAATCAAACAAAGGCCAGCCAATCAGTGGGAGGGCTGTGAAGGTGGTGGTCTCGACAAACGGGTCACCTTGGGGAACCTGGGGCTGTCCTGAAAAGGTGAAGAAGCTCCTGGAGTTCCAGAAAGTGAAACAACTAGAGCTCAGCTGACAGAGTTACAGCTCTGGCATAAAGCATGCTGCGTGCCATATGGGCATACACACACACACACACACACACACACACACACACATACAGAATGACAAAGAGTATGTTCACTACAACTTGGCCTAAGAAACTCTCACCATGAAAAGTTGCAGTAATAAAAGTAAAAGCAAATAACTAACCCTTTGATTTGAGCGTGTGCGTGTGTATATCTGTGTGTGTGTATGCATGTGTGCGCACACACAGGACTGGATTGATATTTACTGTGAGTGTATGTGGTTTTCATGACTGTTGTTAATTACTTAAAAATGCAATCAGACGAAGATCATTAAACAGAAGAAGAAACAATGTGGAATGTGAGTCTGAATATATGTCAGTTCAGTGGCTAAATGAATCCTGCCAGCAGCCAAAATGGCACCTTCCAAAGAAAATCCATGTCTAATATTGGCTGGGATGGACCACTGGTAAAGTGTTGGAGGGGGAGGGGGGGGTGTCAGGAAAAATCAAAGATCTGTCAGTTGCAGCTCTAAGGTGCTCCCAGTATTGATCAGCAGTAACCCAGCTCACCTTATTAGCCAGCTCAGAATCCATGAGAAAGTCACTGGGAGCATGCCAAAGGCTGGTGCTTTCAAGCATAGGTGTACACACACACACACACACACACACACACACACACACACACACACACACACACACACACACACACACACCAATCAGCCAAACAGTTTGACAGAGAGGAGAGGAGGTTTAAAGAGAAAGGACCTTATTCCTTGTGGGCTGCTGGGTGTGTGGCTCATTAGAATTTGACTGAAGCTGCAGCGCAGAGGCTGACTCAGCCAACTTTAATTAAAGCTGTCAAAAAACCCCACTGTCACACACAAACATGCATATGCATGAATTTATTCCTTTTCACAACCACACCCAACTCTCTCTCTCTCTCCCTCTCTCTCTCTGTCTCTCTCTCTCTGTCATCAATGGGAGCATGACACTCGCATAATCAATCTCCCTTTGTTCATCCTGCAGACCTGACCGCCCATTTGGCTTCATTATTCTCGCCAACTCTTCCTCCCACCATTGCTCGATCACTGGGACTGCCATTTAGGGTTGGGTACCGAACTCTATACTTTTAAGGGTACCGACCGAATTACGTCGGTACTACCGAGTACCGATTCATGTAAAATCAATCGGTGCCAAATTTCGGTACCTGAGAGCGCATCTAGGTGAGAGAGTAGAAAGAAAGAGAGAGAGCGAGACTACGAGAGCGAGATTACGTCACCCCTGCAGCTTGTTCAACACGGTCAGGGCGATGGCGAGCCGAAAGCGGTCTCAAGTGTGGTTACACTTTTCAAAACTTGAACTTGCTGCAATATTTGTGATACGAAATGCAAAGCTGGCCATGGCAACACATCTAACCTGAGGAAACACCTGGTCAAACACAAAATATTTCTAAAAGCTGAAGAGTGTACCGTATTTGATAGCCTGAAAGCCAAGTCCCCCGCAGCAGCCACAGCTAACGGTAGTAGCACGCCTGCAGCCAGTGCCGAAGAAGTTGAACCCTCCATGGACGACGAAATTTTAAGTGAGGCATCGACAACTTCATCGACATGTTCAAGTAATTAATTAGCTAGTTGGATAAGTTATTGTTGGAGATAACTGGGCTTTTTTCATTGTCTTGGCTGACGTTAGCTTAGCATTTTTACTAGCGTTATCATTATCATCAGCTCGTGAGTCGTGTTGTTTACACTCTTGCTTTCATTGACAGGTCATCCTGTCCCACACTCAACCCGCCCTCGTGTCACAATGAGAGCCGCAGACAGACTGTGACAGGTTGGAGGTTGTAGGGACGGGTTTGGGAGGGGAGAGTGAGGTAGGGAGGGGTTTTATTTTGTGTGGTGTGTAAAATGTTCTAAATAAATAACAATGTTCTAAATAAATAACAATGTTGAAATTGAGAAATTTGGACTTATTTTTTACAACTGAAATTACATTTTTGTTATTACAGAGAGAGTAAAGTACCGAAAAAAGATACCGTTGGGTACCGGTACCATATACCATATATCGGTTCAAATGTCAAGTCAAGTCTATTTATATAGCGCATTTCATACGACAGGCGTAGACTCAATGTGCTTCAAAATAAAAAGCAAAAAATAGGCAAAGATCATACATGACAAAAACATATAAGATAGGAACATATAACATAAGAAGGTATTACATAAATAAAAACATATAAAAAAAGATAAAAACATATAAGGTATTACAATAAAAAGGAATACGATAAGAAGGTATTATTATTATTAAAGGGAATAATAGTAATAATACTGATTCTAAAATAAAATAAAATAAAATAAAAGTTTTCCCGTTAACCACACACTTTAAACCTAACTAAAAGCTTGCGAAAAGAGACATGTTTTTGGTCTGCTTTTAAAAGAAGACATTGTTGTAGAAGACCTTAGTTCATGTGGTAGAAAATTCCAGAGAGTAGGACCATAATGACTGAAGGCACCATAAGCTGATTTAGAATTTATTCTAGGTATAGTGAGGAGACCTTTATTTGATGATCTAAGGGATCTGTCCGGTGTGTATTCAGTGAGCATGTCAAGGACGTAGGAAGGAGCTAAGCCATTCACAGATTTAAAAACAATAAGAAGTATTTTAAATTCTTTGTTTAACTGGGAGTCAGTGAAGAGAAGTTAAAATAGGAGTGATGTGTTCAAACCTTTTTGTTTTAGTTAATACTCTGGCTGCAGCATTCTGAATAAGCTGGAGTTTATTTAACACCTGCTTTGTCAGTGCAGCAAAAAGTGCATTACAGTAATCTAGTCTACTGGAAATAAAAGCATGAACCAGCTTTTCAGAATCTGACTGTGACAGGAAGCCTCTAACTTTAGATATATTCCTAAGATGATAAAAGGCATTCGTGGAGATATTAGATATGTGCTTCTGGAAGTTAAGATCAGCATCCAAAATCACACCAAAGTTTTTGGCATGCTCACAAGGTTTGACCGACAGGGGATATAACAAAGAGTGAATATGGTGCCTTAAAACCTTGGGACCTACTAAAAGAATCTCTGTTTTGTCATCATTTAGCTGCAAACAATTTTTGGCCATCCAATATTTGATATCAGCAATGCATTGGATGAGGTCATTCACTGGGCTAAGGTAGTTGGCAGAAACAAATACGTATAACTGTGTGTCATCAGCATAGGAGTGATATGAAATGTTGTATTGCTGAATGATGGACCCAAGTGGGAGCATATACAAATTAAACAGCAGTGGACCGAGAATCGACCCTTGAGGGACTCCATATGGAATGCCTGCTTCATCTGATTCAAAGTTACCAATAGAAACAGAGAAAATCTTCCAGTAAGATAAGAGGAAAGCCAGTTAAGAACTGTGCCTCTAGGGCCTAAACAGTGTTCAAGGCGCTGAAGAAGAATTGTATGGTCAACTGTATTGAAGGCTGCACTGAGGTCAAGAAGTACCAGAAGAGAAACTTTATGGTTGTCTGAGCTAATTTTAAGATCATTAACAACTCTGACCAGGGCAGTTTCTGTACTGTGGTTAACTCTAAAACCAGACTGGTAAACATCAAACAAAGTATTATGTGACAGATACATATGTAATTGTTGGTATACAACCTTTTCAATAATTTTTCCCAGGAATGGAAGATTTGAGATTGGTCTGTAGTTCTCAAAAACAAATGGATCAAGATTACTCTTTTTCAACAATGGTGTTACAATAGCATGTTTGAGACCTGTGGGAAAGATTCCAGACAGTAGGGAGGCATTAACAATCTCAAGGACATCATCTACCAAACAGCTGAAAACATTTTTGAACAACTTAGTAGGCACTGGGTCAAGAGCACATGTTGCAGAACTAAGCTGCTGCACCACTTCTTGCAGTTCACTACGTTGAATAAGGGCGAGGTTGGACAGAGTGTTGGCAACATGGCACTGAGTGGAAGAAGAGCAGTCACACCCACCAGCAGTGGAAGCCACAATATTATTCCTAATATTGGAAATTTTATATTTAAAGTATGAGGCAAATTCATTACATTTCTCTGAAGAGTGGAGCTCAGCAGGTATTGGTCTAAGAGGATTAACCAGTTTATCAATTGTACTAAACAGAAACTTAGAATTATTAAAATTTTCAGCAATAATTTGAGAAAAGTAATGCTGTCTAGATTTTTTCATTTCTTTGTTATATTTACTGAGCAGGTCCTTATAGATATTATAATCAACATGCAATTTGGTCTTACGCCACTTGCGCTCAGATTTGCGGCAGGTTCTTTTTAGTGCCTTCACTCTTTCTACATTCCTCCAAGGTGATTTTGTTTTTCCAGAAATTATCCTAGTTTTTATAGGCGCAATGTCATCCATAATCTGTGTCACTGAAAAGTTAAAATTATTGACCAAATTGTCACACAAAGACAAGGAAGACAAATTAAAATCAGAATGTGACCATGTACACCTAACAGAGTTAGTATATCTAGTGATAAACCTATCAGATGTGTCTGCACAAATGGAGCATCTTTTGACTAATTTTAAACCAGGTACATGTTTGGTCATCCAAGCAACATTGAAAAAAATACAAAAGTGATCTGAAATCCCAACATCTAGAGTGTACTTTGGGGTTATATCAAGGCCTTTAGAAATAACCAGGTCAAGAGTGTGACCCTGATTATGAGTAGGCCGGGCAGTGTGCTGTATGAACTCAAAGGTTGATAACATGTCAGTAAACTGGTTAGCAAAATGGTCAGTGGTGTTATCAATATGAATGTTAAAATCACCAGAGATAAGAATTGAGTCATACTCAACAGTAATTTTACATAAAAGCTCACCAAATTCAGATATAAAGCCTTGTCTAAGCCTTGGAGGGCAGTAAACTGTGAGCACTAGACAGGGATATACAGATCTGATCACCAAGCTATAACTCAAAAGTAGAGTAAGAACCAAATACGACGCTTTTACATGACAAAATATCTGAAAAAATAGCAGCAACACCACCACCCTTCTTGTTAGGCCTGTTACAGTGTGAAAATGAAAAATTAGATGGAGAAGCTTCAGTCAGTTCTTTGCTCCCAGTTTCATCAAGCCAAGTCTCAGTAAGGAGAACACAATCAAGCCTATGAGATCTTATAATATCATTAACAGTGAAAGTTTTATTAGTAAGGGATCTGACATTGAGGAGTGCCATCTTTAAAGAGCTTGCCGAAAAGGTAGAATTGTCAACTGTGGCAGAGTCAGGCCTAGGATGGCTAGAGTTTTTCAGAAACTGTGATTGAGAGTCAGAGCACACAGTGGCAGGACCCACACTGTTAGAACTGGATACAATAGTGGGAGACACAAGGGTCTGGATAAGGTCTTGCCGTGGTGCATATCAGAACAAGTTAAAAGCTATAAACTGGATAAAATTATCAGTCAACTGCTTTGTTCCCTTTCTATTAGGGTGCACACCATCTGCTCTGTACAGGCTTGAATTAGACCAAAAGTAGTCAAAGTCTGAGATGAAGTCATATCCTGTAGCAGAACAGAAGTTTTTTAAACAGTGGTGGAGACTGAAGAGTCGACTAAAACTTTCAGAGTTTTTGGAAAGAGTTGGAATGGGGCCAGACATGAGACAACGTCTTCCCAGACTCTCAATTGTGCAGCACAGGGACTCAAGGTCTGCGTGTAATTTGCTGGAATTTCTAGCCATGACGAAATGAAATGTGAACGGTACCCAACCCTACTGCCATTATCAGCACACGCAACATGCCTGTATCATCACAACAGCAGTACAGGGAGGGGGAGGGAGGGAGAGAAGGAGACAAAGTGACACAAGAAAAGGAGGGAGGTGAGTCCATCACTCAGGCCGTTATTAAGAGGGAGAGTTCCTCGTTACCGCAGAACAAGACCAAAGACCATCCCCAAATATCCATCTAGTTCCAAGGAAGCAAGGAGTATTTTGGCTGCACCTTTTCCTTATGAAGGTTTATTCACAACTTTGGCTTTCTCCTTCCCATCTGTATGGAGACCATGGACTTTTCTCCTTCTCATGTGTTTCTGCTGAAGCATTGCCGTTAAATACTGTGTGCCTTTAATTCAGTTTTGCTTTGGACGACAGCGCGTGGAAATTGAATTGGCAAGATGCCTTTGGGACATTAATTGAATAAACACAAAATATGCTAAATAAACTATTCAGCGTTTTTGCCCGTAACAAACCACTGAAACGTTTTTGTTTTTACACCAAAAATAAGTTTTATGTTAAAAGAGTTTCTTAATAGCAACTGCTTTCTACTCAACTCACTGGCAAGCCGCACAAGCTGGCCATGTCTGCATCACATACCAATTGACTGTTTCTTGGATGTTGTCTATTCCCATACGGACATCTTTTAAAGTCAGCACATTGGCACCCTCCATGCACCCTGGTAGCGCAGTGGCCTGTGATGATCCATTAAAAACTCGAGCACATAAATGTCAGGATGCATCTTGTTTGCGTTTGCTTTAAATACCATTCCAATTATTCACAGACCGATCAACAGTGCTGCACAGTGTAATTCATTTAATTCAAGCTTTTGTGACTCAACAACTGACATCCTATTTGATGTCTTTGGTGTTTATTAGTATGCAAATTTCTTGTTTACATCAGAAGACCTAGACAGACTTGGTCTAGACATATTGCAGGGTTTCAGTGTATAAAATGACTCGAGTCAGAATCCGTATATTATAACTCATATTATGTGCCATTGTGCGGGGCTTAAGTCAAGGTCTCAGTCGTGTCCCAGAAGAAAACTGAAAGACTCTAGTGCAGCTTTGCAGCACTGAGGCATTTATTATAGTCCCATCAACCATCGTGTGCCAGTTTGATTTAAAGCAATTTCTATGGTGAATAGTGACATATACAGTATGGAAACTACAGTGACACTAATGTCATTTAGCTTGAAAATGATGATCGTTAAAAGAAAACTTATCAGATTCCAAATCGCCCAAGATTTGGATATGCAGTAGAACTATGGTTTGCAGAATATTTTCTCAATGCATTTGCAACTGAAGGGAGAGACAGAAAAAAAGCCTTAGCATCAGTGGTGAATACAGATGCTGGGGGCAGCTGAGTCCATTTCATTAACCCTATTTGTGTATCTCCTCCACATGGAGATGCAAATGCTGCATTCACTGATTTAGAAGACACTTTGGATAATATATACAGTATATACAGTATATATATACTATATACTATATACTATAAATATATATATATATATATATACACACACTGTATGTATATATATACTGTATTACTGTATATACTGTATATATTAAAGTGTCAATACAATGGTGTGAAGTGAACAACATCTTATCTGACATTCTCCACTATTTAGTATGGCTTCTTTGTCTTCCATTTTATGACCTTTTACTTTGAGCTCATATATTCCTACACACTTGGTATTCAACTTTAAAGTTTTATTTTGTTCAATACTTGGTCCTGTTTGTGCTTCCATTTAGCTATTAGACTTAATTATGATGTATTTTTTTCGAGAATTAATGCCTTTGAGATGATTTTCCCGCTAGAAACTTTGTTCCATTTTAGGTATGTCAAACATTATCATCCGTAATTCAGTTTTTACACTAGAAAGACCATTAAAATTGCAAATAGCCAGAAATGACCTTTCAATTACAGTTTCTCCTCCACACCTTTATATGTGTGTGATATCAGAAAGTTTAAATAGGACCGGAGGGATAGAGGGACCATCTGGCTCAAATCTGGTTACTTCCCTCTCTCTGGGCTTGAAAGTCAGCCTGAAACAGGACGTCCAGCCAGCTGTTACCTTGACAACACTGTGGCATCTGATTGGGGAAGGGCTCCAGTGAAACATGGCTGAACGGGTGTTGGCAGTGAGGGACTGGAGCTAACTCACGCATCACTGCCGTCACCAAGGTCAGCAGCGGTCTATTGACAATGGCAGTGAATGGGGAGTGTGTCTTGCTGATCCTCACCATATAGCTGAAGTTACCCACTCATCACATTCTGAAAATAGAAACGCACCAACACAGAAGCCAAGCATAAACCGTATCTCTTCTTCAGTTAAAGTAGACAGCAGCAACATGGAGCTGACCATGGTGCTGAAATGTCTGGACTACAGCTGGAAAACAAAAGGATGCTAGACTAGACACAAAACTAGAGGTCACATACACACTAAATGTACTGTAGGAAAAGCTCTATTCTACACTAATACCATGAGAACAAACACACCACATAGAAACTAATGCTGTCTGACTACATTACCCAGAGGGCTATTGTCCAGACATAGACTTTACATGCAGTATTCATTCAACCCCTCAGGGCTTAGGGATTTGTTGCTATTACCTAAATTCCCAGGAGTCCACTCTGTCATACACAAGACTGCAGCAAGTTTCCTAAAACTTACTAAGTTTCCTAAAACTACAATATGATGCAAAGAAGAATATGAGAAGACACAAAGAGCTACAAGAAACAGATCTGCCATATCTTTAATTCAACCTCTGTCTTTCTCTTCCCTCAACCCGTCTCTCTCTCTCTCTCTCTCTCTCTCACCACAGAAACACCAGGGAGCAACACAGAGCCGCAGTAGCAGAAACCTTCTGAATTATTGAACCAGACAAGGCATCTCTCAAACACACACACACACACACACACACACACACACACACATGCACGCACGTATGCACGCACGCACGCACAGTGACTGTATCCCTGCCCTCAAGGGGAAAATGAGATAATGACCAATTCAACCTGACATGGTTCTAGAGACCATAAACATCAGATAGTGAGAGAGAGAGAGTGAGAGAGAGAGAGAGAGAGAGAGAGAGAGAGAGAGAGAGAGAGAGAGAGAGAGAGAAAGAGAGAGAGACGGAGCGATGCTTACATTGATCGAGAGGAGGACTGGAACAGAGTGAGGGCGTGTGAGAGAGAGAAACAGACAGCTCATCATTTATTTCACACTGTGACACTCAAGGCTACTTTTAAAATGTGATCTGAGCAAGATTACCTGCTTGTAAATAAAATCCCCTGCATTACTTCAATTCAGCAATGTGTCTCTTGATTATATTGCCTCCAAAACACAGCGTGTAGCCAAACAATTTATTCCAAAGTACAATCTGCAATTTGAATAATGTTAGTATGATCATCTGCATCAACTATCATTTCAAAATGGGTAAAGCAAAGATTGTATATATCGTCCCAATAACAACTACTATGATTACAGGGAATAGTATACACATACAATCAAACATTGCTGGATGACTGACAGGTATCAACGTGCATTATGGGATGGAAAATTGAAGATAATATTGGCCTTGGGCACTGCAGCAACAGAGTGCAGGGGGAAAAAGGGAGAGAATAACTATTGTGACTGATAAACAAAGTGAAATGATGATAGGAAATGACTCCGTCTCTGTATCACATTTACATTCCCACTGATTAACCCTATCCAAATACTGTGTGCATTTGGTTGTGTGTATGTGTCCATTGTTCATTGTTCATTCACTGTCAATGGAGCACTTCCAGGCTGTCCATTCATATCACATCGGAGACTAGACTCTTGGTTCGTCTGTGTCTGTGAGAGAGTTGTTCAATTTCACTGACTGGACTGAGTAAAGGTCATGACTACAACAAATATGATTTCTTTAACCTTAATCTAGAGTCTGAGGATGAACTTCTCAAAGACAGATAGACAAAGGAATAGAGTGAGAGTTAAAGAAAGAGGGACCAAAACACAGTGATGAGAGAGAAAGCAAAGAAATAGAGCTAGAGAGAAACCAGAGCTACTTTAAAACTAGCTCTGGATTATATTTGTATTATCTATTTGGTATTCCAAGTTATAAAGAAGATAAATTATGAATCGTGTGAATGTCATGTAGCATCCGTGGCAAGTAGAGATGAACCCAAGACCTCATGCTCCCAAAGCAACAACACTACCACTGCACCAAGCAATATCCCATGTGGCGAGTAACTAGCAGGCAAATGAGGCTGCTGTGGCTCATCTCCAAACCCTGAGGGAGGAACATCTGATCACACACCACAACCAACTTACACTGGGGTGACAACTTCATTACTGGCAATGACAACACGCACACACACTAACATGTATGCATCCATATTTTTACGCCGATATACAAACATGATGATCAAAACGCATGTATTATGCATGTGCACACAACTATACTAGCTTATGTTTGCACACAGGCATGCACACACATATGCAGACATAAACACAGGCGCTCGTGCGCACACACACACACACACACACACACACACACACACAAACAGATATCTCCCTCCCACCTTCAAAGCCAGCTGCTGTGGATGTATGTGAAAATCCTCTATGCTGAAGCCACAGATGATATTGCTGCCTGCCTGTCATTAGCATAATGTAAATTTTCTATAACTAACAGCAGTCACCATGAAGATAAAATATACTAGAAATACAACCAGAACAGGTTGAAGCCATAGTATAACACTACTGCATGCAGGGTAATGATATATGAACACTGGAAATCAATGTGGAATTAATATGGCTTGTGTTGATTTATCATGATGAACATAATATGCCATATGTAACAGAAATGAATAAAGAATATGATGACATTTTTTTTAACAGTAAATTAATTAAGTACATTTAAAGTGGGTAGCTAAATATAGAGCTGCAACGATTAATCGATTAATCGATTAGTTGTCAACTATTAAATTAATCGCCAACTATTTTGATAATCGATTAATTCAGTTTGAGTAATTTTTTAAGAAAAATAAGTCAAAATTCTCTGATTCCAGCTTCTTAAATGTGAATATTTTCTGGTTTCTTTACTCCTCTATGACAGTAAACTGAATATCTTTGAGTTGTGGACAAAACAAGACATTTGAGGACGTCATCTTGGGCTTTGGGAAACACTGATCGACATTTTTCACCATTTTCTGACATTTTATAGACCAAACAACTAATCGATTAATCGAGAAAATAATCGACAGATTAATCAACAATGAAAATAATCGTTAGTTGCAGCCCTAGCTAAATACAAACAACATTAGTTCAACATGCCTGGTAATTATGATCTAATAATGTGCCTTTTTGATAGAATATAATATTCCTCACTAGACCAAAAATTAACATATGAGATGTGATTTTGTCTTGTAGTGTAGTGATGACACTGGTGAGTGTTTAATATCTTTAACATATATTATATAATACTAACTGTAATAGTACCATATATAGCACAAGACATTATGATTGGATACTGCATAGTTAAGTGTATCAGATATTTCCTTAGTCATTCTTTAGACTTATGGAGGAAACCAGAGTTCTTGACAAAAAACATCATCAAACCACACAGATTCTTCTTTTGCCGAGGTCTCTGTGTGTGTGTGTGTGTGTGTCTGTGAGTGTCTGTGTATGATAAACACAAGTCATCATGGCACACAACATGTCGCTCACACACACACACACAAACACACACACACACACACACACACAGCAGCTCATGAAAGGTATTAGCAGCTTAGCAGGAGAGCTTCATATCAGAGCCAAATAGAGCAACAGACAATCCCTACTGAGAGAGAAGGAAGTTTGGACCAAATGATTTAGTTTGTCTGCAGGAGCAGCCTTGACACATCTGACTCACAACCACACACACACAGACACACACACACACACACACACACACACACACACACGTCAATAAATAACCCCAAGTTTTATTCAGCAGTATTAAATACTACATCCTTCTATCTATCCGTCCCTTAATCTGTCCATCTGTCTGGCCCACAGCGTTGATGGCCTTCACATTAAAGCTCTTCCTCTTCCTCTCTTCTCCTTCCATCTCTCTTATTCCATTTCCTCTCTGTTTTGTCTTTTTCATCAGCAGCCAAAATGACACTGGCCAATCCTTCAGCTCTCTTGCTTTTGTCTATCTCACTGCTCTACCCCCCACAACACACACACACACACACACACACACACACACACACACACCCTCTCTCTCCGAACCTCTCCCTATACCCTGGTCACAGGGGACAGTGACCTTTGTCTAGGCTGACTGATTTGTCCTCGAATGTATTTGTGTGTGTGTGTGTGTGTGTGTGTGTGTGTGTGTGTGTGTGTGTCCTCCTGCCTTTTCAGACTCTTATTGATTATATCAAGGCTCCAATCAGGGCTACCAAGCCCTGTAAATTTACTGATCGATCACTCTACGAGCCTCAGGCTGGATGGCAGGCTGGCTGTGTGTCTGTGTGTGTGTGTGTGTGTGCGCACGTGGGTGTGTGTGTGTGGGTGTTGACATGCAGCGAGGACAGTGAGAGAGATGTGCAGATTTTCCACCAGCCTGTTTAAAGAGGTATTACATGACACACAACCCCATACACTTGGAACTAGAACTATATTTGTCCCTCTAGTCTCCACACACACAATCAGAGTCCTCCACTGCAAAGATTACAATCAGCATTTTCTCAATTGAAATCAATAGTTCAGTGGGAGAAACGGACATGGAGAGGAAGAGAGAGAGGAAAGAAAAAGAAAGGGATAAAGGGAATGCAGAGGGAGAGAGAGCGGGAGAGAGAGAGAGAGAGAGAGAGAGAGAGAGAGCAGGTTTTATAGGAGAGGGTAACGTTTCATTAGTAATTAGTGGAGCATGAAACGAGCGAGGGAAGAGCCAGGAGAGAGAGTGGAAGAGAGAAGGTATAGAGAGGAGAGGGCAGCTTAAGAGGAGAGAAAGAGGAGGACTAGTGGAGGAGAGGGGAAGGAGGGGAGAGAGATAAGAAAGAATGACAGGTGTTCAGTCCAGTCTCCCCTTAATTGACGGAAATATTGGCTGTGGGGGAATATTCACTCAGGGAGAGAGAGGGGGGTTTATGTGTGTGAGAGTGTGTGTGTGTGTTTGTGAGAGAAGGTGAAGGTGACTCCGGGGTTTTGTCTTGTCTAAGCTGTTCCTCTGGAGCACATCCAGCTCCTCCCCCTCGGCTCTATAACCAGCCAATCGGAACACACACACACACACACCTACACACACACACGCACACAAAACGCTGCACAAAACACTAGTCAACAGCAACGGTCACCTTCACATCTGCCTCAAGTCACACGGTGCGTACGTCGGGACACAAACACATTAACATTACAGCAGAAAAACTGTTTCATTTGGATGGACTAGGCAGCTCCCAAGTGTGAAGGTGTGTACCGGTATGAAAGTGAGGCAGAGTGCTGCTGAGAAAGATCATTCCTGCTCAGCAAAACCCTTTCAAACAATATAAAATATTCAAAAAAACAAACTAACAGACAAACCAAAAGCAGCCTTGAAACATACGCAGCTGAAAATAATAGATCCCCCCCATCGCCACATATTGTAGTAAGTCAAACATGAAATTGGAGACAGCATGTATTTACACAAATATATTAGGACATATATTAGACACACACACAGTACACATACACACACATTCAGCAACCCTCGCAAATAAGATTTAGTACACTCCTGCATACCTGACAGCACACAAGCAGTGGAGGAGGACAGGACTTCTCTCTCTGTCACCGCTTCAGAGAGAAAAGAGAGGCAGGAGGAGGAGAGGAGGAGGAGGAGGGGGGCGAGAAAATCCTTTTTTTTTTTTTTTTACGAGAAACAAACAATGAGCGCAGAAGACAGAAAACAACACTTCCACCTCTTGAGGATCAAAGTGGGGCTGCTTGATTGGCAACGACAGGCTTTCTGTCACCATGACCACACAGAGACTCTGACAGGACGAGATGAGAGGGAGAGGAGAGGAGAGGAGAGGAGAGGAGAGGAGAGGAGAGGGGGAAATTAGACAGCTTAAGGCCTTAAGACTGGAGTCTATGGAGGCGAGGTCATCTCAAGGAGGGCAGGGTGTTCGAGAGAGACGGGGGGAGAGAGAGAGAGAGAAAGAGAGAGTTAGGGGGAGGAGGACTGTCAACGCAGTTATTTAATTGAATCAAGCTCATGACTGCTGCAGAAGCCTTAATGGTAAATTCTCACATCCCAGCATGACACGCATTCAACACTGATCAAACCTACGTCACGCTACACTCACTCTGCTGCACTTAATGCTTACTCTACACTTATCCAGAATCATGTCATTCAGTAATTTCCACATTCAACATAACAATACAAGGCTGCATGAATGGCTGACTGTGCTGGCTTGAAACGGTCAGCTCAGCAGTCCAGAGACACACTGTATCAGCAAACAATAGACTTAACTATGGAAATTAGATTTTTGTCAAGTGTAAACAGTCTATCAAATCCAGTGTTCATCTGACTTCAACAACCATTTCAATAGATTTGTTGTCACTGGGATATTATATTGCAAATAGTGTCACTGTGTAAATGCCTTACTATCTATAAACACATTTGTCTACTGGGGCTGAGGTGAAGTAATTAGGCTTAGAAATAACAATGGACAAGGACCATAATTATCAGCGAAAATGATGTCTATCAAAAACACTTTAGGAAAGTATTCTCATACTCATTCACTCTAACAAATGCTTTTGCTGCATATCTGCCTGAGGAGGCATAATACCCATCACCTAGTGACGGATCAATCACTAGAGCATCTGACCATCCCCAGTGTTTTGCTCAAATAGTGATTCTGGTCTGAATGCATCACCACCACCAGACAGAGACAGTTAGGACATTGGTGCTTTCAGTGGAGATCATTTAGCTCCACATTAGTGCTCCATGGCTCCAATACTACTTGCAGCTATTACCAGCTTTAAATATTAAGGTCTACTACTGTTACTACTGCTGCTACTACCACTGTTTCAGTTGAGCCAACCACGCTCACATTTGCCCTAACCAGACTACTTTGATGTAGCCAACAACACAAGGAAGCTGTGTACTTACAACAATGTCGAACCTGCCTGAAATAGGAACACAGTCAAACACAGTGCCGCATACAAATTTGTGTATGCTCACTGCGGCTTTTGTTTGTTTTTTTTACAATCCACACCAGTGGGGGCACATGAAGATTAAAGAGGTAACCATAACCTAGGGAGACCAGAAATAGCAGTGGCAAAAACAACAGCAACAACAATGGCTGCAGTGAAAGAGCAACAAAGGCAGCTGAGCGAATCTGCAGATTTAGAAGCCATTGGATCGGTCATAAAGGTGCAGATTTCCTCTAACAAGCTCAGCAAACCGAGCCTCCAAAGATCCATTTTGAAAGAGTTGACCAGGAGATGTTAGCACAGAGATGTAAACAAAGGCACTGCACCGGAAAAGAGATAGAGATACTTTTCCACAAGGCAACACGACCAATTATGTTAAATTTTAGACCAATTGCATATGGTCACACTGTTGGGGATAGTGTGTAAAGAATTCAACTAGTTTGGCCAACAAGCCTGTCCACACACCTCAGTCCCAAGCCAATGCAGTGCTTTGTTTATTTCCGCAAACCTTTACAAACCAGACAAAATTTGTTTCTGCAGCAAGTATACCATAGCCTTCAGTCAGTAACAAAGAGCTTGCCTGATTGGAGCAACCATTTTTGAACTAACCAAATGTGGCAGGTCATTTTTCACTTCTATGTCACTCCTCCAGAGAAACGGACTGGACTGAAACTCTCACTGTCTGCATTCCACTTATTTTCCAAAACACTAGAGTCAAGTTAGGTAGAATATGATTGCGCAAAGTGATAAACCAAATCCCTTTTTCCTAAACCACGCTGTAATCTTTTCAAGATAAGCCACCTAAGCATCGACAATTAAACTACTCGTACAACAGCCCCCCCTTTCTCCAACAAATGCACGCTCATACATAATGCAGGAGGGAGCAAGGTGGTTGTGGTTCATCAACAGGGATGCAGAGCGAAACATGGCAGGCAGAGGAGAATAGCGGTGAGGAAAAGACAGGAGCGAGAGCAGAGGGAGAGAGAGGAAGGCAGGAAGAGAGAGAGAGAGAGAGGATATGGTTGAGGAGGCAGAGGGTCATTCGGTGTCCCGGAGACAGAAGATGAGAACGAGAGAGAACGAGAGAGAAGCATGCAAGAAGAATATGGAGATGGGAAGAGGAGTGAATGAGAACTAAGCGAGAGAAAGGTGAGACAGAGTGAGAGAGAGAGAAAAGGAGGGATGTTATAAACAGCCATTGTACTTAACCTGTTCAGCTCAAAGGTAGATGGGGGGATAATTATAAGAGAATGACTATTGGTGAACAATTTAGCCATAAAATCAACAATAATTTTGTAAATGGAGATAGAATTCACCTGGAAAAACAATCTACTTTAAAGCAAGTATACCATAATCAAAAATAAAGCATAAAGAATATCTGGTTTTATAACTCTACAATTGAGGGTTGAGGAAAAAGAGTGAATAAAGTGGTTATTTTTTGTATTTTTAAATTGATTCACGCAGAACCCCATTTTTTTTTAATCTGAGGTCTCGCTGTCTGTGATATTAAACGGAAAGATAACAGGGGAGAAGTGGAATTGACTAAGAAAGAATGGAAGGAGAAACAAGGAGTCGTCGGAAAAATGAGGGCCGGTGTAGCTGGAGAAGAATTATGACCTGCAGGTTTCTTTCTGTGGTAGTGCAGACAACACACACACACACACACACACACACACACACACAGCAGACCTCATTCGATAAGGAGCGCTGCATGAAATATTAAACATAAATGTCACAGCCTTTCCCCTATCCATTGCTCCTCCTCTCCCCTCCTTTTCCTTCCCTCCTCTCTTCTCTGTTCCTCCACCTTTCACTGACAGCTTCCTGCTAATGAGTTTCATTTGCACAGGAGACCACAGAGAGAAATAAAGAGTGGGCAGTGCACACACACACACACACACACACACACACACACACACACACACACTTTGCAGGTAATAGAGCCCTAGCTGGCATCAGGGTGTACACTCTCACATCACAGCTCCAGTAATGTGTATGGAAGGCCAGCTCTAATATGGCCACTGCTAGCCCACTGACTACTGATTTCCATGGAGAGTATTTTGCTTAGCAGGGAGCCAAAGACTTCATAAGGTTGAGGTTGCTCATTGCATCAAAAAGGCCAGTTGGTTAGACTGCAGAATATGTTGGTTTGGCAGCAGTGTTGTAGGACTCTAGTCCTGGACTCAGACTTGATGTTACGTCCGTAGTGTGGGTGTGTACACTGAGGACTTGGGACTCGACTTAGACTTGAGGTTCGGTGACTTGACTCATAATGCTTGTTAGATGGCTTTCTCTTGCTCAAATGGATGACCTTTAGGTTCTCTGACCAAAAGCCAAGCTTCACACCGTAACCCATATTTCTGATAAACATGATGATTCATATCAGAATATAATTTAGTCCTACCGTTACTGTCTGACTGCATCTGGGTTATGCCACTGCACCTTCTCTAGAACACACAAATGTTGCTTGCAATCTGCGACCATGTTGGGTGTAACATCGCTGTAGCTGTGCTGACCTCACAGCACACCAAATCAGCTGGCCTACAATCAAGCAGTATCAGCCACAGAGCATGATTGTAGAGCTAACAGGGCTACCACAGAGGAAACCATGACATCCAACTTCTGCCTAGATACTGCTCTGGTAACATCTGAAAAATGTTAAGAGATACTGATATTGATGTGCGTTTTAGTGAGACAAATATTGCCAAGGCTCATAGGTTAATTAATGCAAACTCTAGACTTGATATATTCTCTTTGAGAGAAATCTTCTCTGCTGGCAGTTTAACCTCGGGTAAATAGGAAAGTGAGCATTACCTAAAGGCAATCTATTAGCAGAGGTTGGTCTGTATTCTGTATGGTATACAAGGCCACTGCACTTGTTAACAGCTGCGCATAATAAGACACAGACGCACCTCCTGATTGTAATAAATAATTGATTATTAATGATGAAATCACATTGTCTTGCTACAATCTGGGGCCAAAAATCTGATTGCAAATGCATACCAATACAGTGTGTCTGCAAAACAGATATGAAAAAACAACAATCATAAATTATAAGGCACAACTTGTATGGTACAATTGAAATTGAATTGAAATACTAACAGTTGTCTATGTCAGTGTTTCTGGAAAACGTGCCTTAACATTGCATGTTTTCCAGAAAAATCATTGCTCCAGAAAGGATAGAATTTATCGATGTTATCAGATATAAAAATGTAATAGCATCATAAGACCTTGCCTGGTAATACTGTCATTAATAGAGGGCTGTGTTGTGATCTGAAGAGCAATTTAGACAATGTTCATAATGCTCAGTACTATTCCCTGTCTCTCTATCAGCCAGGGTCTGAGAACCTGCTGAGCTCCTACAAGGTGGATTATGCCTACTGGCAAGTACTCAAGTACTCATAGGGTGCGTCAAGGGCGAAATACGCACGCACGCACGCACGCACGCACGCACGCACACACACACACACACACACACACACACACACACACACACACACACACACACACACACAGGAGAATCAATGCACAAATAAAGCCCATTTGCCTCGACGTTGTCTGTCTGTAACTCACATCTCTGAATCGGTTCCAGGATCTGTCCTTGTCGTACTGAGCCACGGTGCTCAGCCATTTGTCGTTACTGTTACCGGAGACGGCCGTTTCCCTGCTCAGCAAGAGAGCCACGACAGGTAGCAGAAAGAAGAACATCTTCTGGAAGTAAAGACAAAGAAAGAGGGGGGGATGAGAGAAGGACAGAGGCATTCGGAATGAGAGACAGAGATAAAAAGAGGAGAGGAGGACGCCGCTAAAGTGTAGGAAGAACACAATGAAGTACTGTAGTTTATAGAACGCACAGTGACATAACTCGCACATTGTGACTCACAATGGATCACAACTATCATCAATTCCATCATGGAAAATACATCAGCAGCAACATACACCATTGTTTGTGTTTACACTGGGTGGAGAGTGCTCATTTTATCAAATTGCTGATCCTTCTTCTAAGCGGATTATAAACATTGGAGAGTTGTCACCGCGGCAGATGGGGCACGGAGAGACGATTAGCTCGCGAGCTTCCCCTCCGCCAATTTAAAAAGCAATTAGCGGCGTCAACACAATTATCGCCGCCACGGAGCTCTCGCTTGGTTCTCATTCACTTTCTCCTCGATCCTATAGTCTCTTCCTGCCAGTAATTCTGTTTCTTCGGCCAAGCTCACCAACAGCCCCCCGTGTGCCGTTCACCTACCTGGGATAGTTTGTGTCCAGTTCCCGGGGGAAAATAAGTCCCCGGACCTCCGGTAGCTCCCGACTCCTTTGCAAGATTGAAGGCAAAAAGGAGCAGCGAGGACGAGCGGACCAGAAGCTTTCTCCTCCTCCTCGGTCACAAGGCTCCGCCTCTCTCTCTCTCTCTCTCTCTCTCTCTCTCTCTCTCTCTCTCTCTCTCTCTCTCTCTCTCTCTCTCTCAGTACGCAGTTAGTGTGTCATTGATTTTCAACAGAGGGATTTTTTACATTCACACTGGAGCGCAGGCGGCCCTGGCTGTTTGGGAGCCGTGTCAAAACGATGTACTGTGTGTACTAGCACCAATTTCATTTTGATCACGCGCTTCAGTGATGGAATTCAAGCCGGTGTCCACTATAGTAAATACAATTAAGTTACATAAACCATAACATCGCAGCGCTGTATTGGTGCTTGGGACCTCTCCAGTTTTTGTTGCGGTGTGCGTTTTCAGCACCACGGACAGCGGCGGGTGACATGAAATGAATCCTCTCTCGCTTTATAATAAAAACACAATTCATAAATGGGCCACAAAAACTAGGACATTCATTTTTTGGAGGATAACGACAATGTTTAAATATTTAATCGTTGATTCGACTCTCTCTCTCTCTCTCTCGCTCTCTCTCTCTCTCTCTCTCTCTCTCTCTCTCTCTCTCTCAGTGTGTGTGTGTGTGTGTGTGTGTGTGTGTGCGTGCGTGCGTGCGTGCGCGCGCGACCGTGCGAGCCCTGCGGCGTGAATGTTATTGATTGCGACCGTTGTCCAACCCACGGAGATAGCGACTGTCCGCTGCTCACTGATGAGCTTTAGTCTCCGTGTCGGATCGCTCTGTGTGAAGAGTCCAGGACTCACGTCTCTGTCGGGCTGCTGGAGTATTTGTGTTTCAGCTCAGTTCTGTTTCATTCTCTGCATTAGGCGCAGCAGAACCCAGGGGGTTGATGCACTGACTTGTCCACTTATCTTCTTCCATTTCAGATGAAAGCTTTTCTCATTATCATAACTTTTTTCGGTTGATATGCACAGTTCTCTCTTGAATCCATTTCAATGTTGCAGTTTGGCTGTGGCGTGCTGTGGCGATGCTGATGCAGTGGGGGGGTTTGGAAATATTCCATAAAAACAGCCTCTGGTAGAGTTTGGAAACGATTTGTTTATTCTTTTGCAGGTTTGTATTTCTAGGATAGCTGAGTTTAATTTTCTCCCACGAACCTTGCGAGCTTTGGCTGATAAAAGGCCACTGCCCTTTGAAGGGAAGTTTTTAATGTGTTTTGATTAGGGATTATTTGAGCGTAAAAGCATTGTGTCAGCTAAAGTTCAGTGCTGGGCTTCCTACCGGCTGACCAGTAGTTGAGAGGAGAATTGGGCTAAACTAAAAACTAGGTTATATTTGGGCATTTAAAAAAAAAAATCTGCTGCAGTTAATCGGGCCGTCCAGGGTCTGGGCAAATGCAGGTGAGAGATATGAATTAAAGTAAAAGTAAACGTAGGCGCCCTTGAAAATCTTTACTGATCAAAAGCAGTTTAACGGGTGAGAGTATGGGCGCTGTCCGTGGTGCTGAACGTCTAGCTGGGCCTACCCAAGGAGGTTGGCCTACCGCTACAATGTGAAGCTGAAATACTGTCTTATGTAAAACTTCAAAGAGACCTTTTTTTCCTCAGTTCGTCCTAACCTAATAGCCTACCGCGCGCATGTCACGTCGGATATCCCGCCTAAACGTGACTGCCGGCGGGGAAAACCCGTTCACGTCAGGATCCTAGTGGTAATGTGGAAGTTTTTCAATAGGCTATCCGATATCAGCAATTTGGCGTTATAAATTGCGGAAGTGTGTTAACACACATTGCAGGAAATCACTTGATGTCGGCAGTCCAAGGTAGGCTATATTCACACTAATACAAACAACTCACCAACCAGATATTATCCCGTTCTTCCACTTGTATGCCGCAGTCCAACTCACACTCTGTTTCATGGCACAGACAGAAAGTGACAGATGAGGCAAACTGCATCAAAGCCACTTGTGGAAGAGATTTATCCATTCGTTTGAGTTTGCGTGTGAGCCATGGGCATCTATGCGATCAAATAACCAACAGTAGATGATTGCAAATAAATAAAATGGGGAAATAACTCACACGAAGCGCCATTCACGTCTCAGTATGGTGACGGCGGATACATATTGGGAACTTTTATATTTGTATAAAGTAGATGTGCAGCCTGCTGAGACTAAAATCATAATGGAACTATACGCCAATAACTCAAATATCTACGTCTGAGTTTCCCCTTTTTTTCCTGCCTAGATCTGCCAAGCTTGATTTCCTGCAGAAAGTGAGACATTATTACCGATGAGGATGCAGTGAGTTTTACTTGAACATCCCAAACATTGTCACTGGGATAACCACTGCCTGGTTGAAGTCTCAGTTTATGAACTTTTTTGTACAATAGCCTATTTTGATTTTCCAAAATATTTCCTAAACATAATTTCATGAGTTTTTTTTTTTTTTCGTTTTTTTTGGTAATCACAGACAGGATATACCACCTCAGAGGTATGCTATTATCTGCTAGAAGTAATGTCAAAGAAGAAACAACAAAAACAAATAAAAAAAAACTCCAAAAAGTTATATATCTATTCTGGAAAGCAGGTGCTACCTGATAATTCTTACTCAATATATTATATATTGATCTATAAATTAATATAATAAACTGACTTTGTTAATGTTTCATATTTATTTTTACTTTTATGTCTGCAATACTGTACGAGAAGATGGCATTTTTCATGTGGATACAATATGTCTTCAAAGTTCCTCTTCGCCTTAGTTTATATGTTAGAAGCTTGACCCTCAAGGCCAAACAGAGACAAGTGAGTGACCAATCACTGATCAACCAGGACAGTTATGAATCCACACGGGAATATAGAGGCCAGAAACCACAAATGTCACATCTAACAGAGCTATCACTTTAAAAACTTATGATTAAACAAAAAAAAACGTACCCATATTCTCATTTTCTCTTGGTAATATACGGTGACATCTACAGCTACATCAGCACATAGAAGTGATAGTTTTCATATAAAGGCTGATAATG
Organism: Centroberyx affinis; assembly: GCF_046629955.1. NCBI lineage: Eukaryota > Metazoa > Chordata > Actinopteri > Beryciformes > Berycidae > Centroberyx > Centroberyx affinis. The sequence continues at coordinate 62,981 of NW_027283298.1, read as the reverse complement.
AAGTGATGCTAGAAAGACTGACTAATCTCTCAGCGTGTCTTTAAAAGCCCTTACAAGACATTTCTATTAGCTACATTATTAGGTATGTAAGTTAAAAAGGTACCATGGCATTTCAATTTGGGTTAAGTATTGTTCTTCACCAGGCACTCATCCCTATCTAGGAAAAGATATCCAGCATTTGTCCTTCAGCTACTGTGAAATGGCTTATTTATTCATTCATTCATTATTTATTTATTTATTCATTCATTTTAGGCTTTTAGCTGTTGTCCAGAGCAACTTACTAAATCTACAATGAGTGCAGCTTAGAATAAGTGTCAATTCCAGGATAATCAACATCACAAGCAACCAATGCAGGGTCAGAGAGGGCCGTGACAACATTCCTCCGAGAGAAGTGCAAGAGAAAGAAAGACCTAAGGAGAACAGCAGAAGGCTTTTCATTTTTTTTTTTTTTGATGAGAGCAAATTAGAGCAAGTGGAGGCGGAAGATATGTGAGAGGGGATATGATTCAGTGGAGAGAGGACTTGTTGGCTTTCCTCATTGAAACCAATGTGGCTTGCAATACCAATTTGTTTAAATCAAGATTGCTAACAAGCTGCTTTTTCAGTTATACAGAAACATTTCCCTTATATTGCAGCAGGGACCTGGTGAGGAAAAAATAACTAAAATTCAAAATGTCAAGGTTTCCCTTTAATACTAAAGGCCTTATTGAAGATGTTTGTACGTTTTAAGCATTAAAATATGAATCAAATGTGCAAAATAATAATTTAACAATACCAAGTTATGGATCAACCAGTGAAGCTTCTTTTTGAAACATTAATCACAAAAGAATATTATTGTACCAAACTTGAGCTTTCAAAATGTAATGTCTATGGTAGGGTTGACAACTAAAAATGCATCTTATTTTTTTTTTTTTTAGTAGCCTAAAATTTAGATTTTATTTTGAAAAAATCCTGACCAGAAAAGAGAGAGGTAAACAACATGACACAATACACAAGATGAAATTATCATGGAGCCTGATATTTTCACACCCTGCATACTATAATAAACAACATGGTTTGTTTAGATAGTGCTTACTTTTAGGAAATCATATACACTTAACAGCTTTCAGACACAGCGATATGATATCAATGTGGTTTGAGTGCTGAGGTAAAGAGAGGAGTGGGAAGTGTTTTTGCTTGTGTGCTTTCAGATTTTAACTGAATTGTAAAATGTATTAACCTTGTCAAGCATTGGATAAAAATGCCTTCATACTGGATGCTGACCTCAGGGAAATTTCTTGCTTGTGAATGAAAAAGCCGATCCCAGATGTGTTCATTAGGAACATAGTTATTGTGTTGTTATAGCAGCCTTGACACTTCAGCTTAGTCAGAGACTTGCCATTCTCTGAGTTCAAAGGATGCAAACTGGGCCCACCGTCAGATGTTCACTTGATTTCTATAAATCCCAGCATCCTCTGGGAGGGTTCAGGGAGATAGGGGATAGGGGCCAGCACTGAAGGAGCTAATTTTGAATAATAAAGATCAAAATATAAGAAACAAAGCAGAGGAGAGGAGAGAGCAGGAAATTTAAAGTCATGCATCCCCCACATCACCAGTGCAGATGGTATGAGGCAGAGAGTGAGGGGGGGAAGAGGTGAGAAAACAAGACTGATGAAATGAGATTAAAGTGTGTGTGTGTGTGTGTGTGTGTGCGTGTGTGATAGAGAAAAGCAAGAGAGAGAGACGGGAAAGGGGTAAACGCGCAAGAGATGTTTGAAAGTGAGCAGTGGTGTGTGATAGACTGTTTTTTAATGAGCTTTGTGTCTGTAACTTAACTTGTGCGTGAGAACTGAAGTTCTGCCTGACTGACTCCAGAGGAAAGCAGCATCCGGCTGCCTGAGAATGGACCATGATCATAAAGCATGTCAGCCTGCAGGATGATATCTGCCTGGGCCATCCCACAGTGCGAGATGCAAAATGCGGCATTTCCATCGCACAACAATTTGCATCTCAGCTCAAGTGCCTTTGGGGGGGCATCCGTAAATCCAATCATACATCTGACGTTCCACATAGGGAAAAGGAGAACGCTCACACGCCATGAAAAGTACCAGTAAATGGGATAGAGGATAAAAATGTCTCAGTGTAGCGACAGATGTTTTTATACACTAGATACATATCTTAATCAGCTCCTAATCAAGGAGTTGGGTGACTGCAAATGGGATCTGATGTTGACATGCCCCGTCTTAAAAATGGAATAGTACTTGAGCATCCAAAATAATAATGGGATAATGCTCTGCATGTAAACACATTAAATCACTAGAGACATCTGACTCTTTTAGAAACAAGCCTCGATAAGCTTTGATGTTTTTCCTCTGCAGTCGGGTGCTACAGCTTTTATATGTCTTCTTTTTCAAAGTCAAGATATGAGTGCAATTTCTCTGATTCCCCTTATTATCTGTTTCTAAAGGAGAGGCTGGTTTGTCAAGGTTTGGAGGATTTCTTTGTCCTGCCATGTCTGGAAAATAAATTTTAACCTCAAAAATGTGTGAGCCAAAAAATAAAAAAAATGAAGACAATATGAACAGATTTTTTTTTTTTTTTTAAACATTTACACTTGCACAGGCATGTTGGCATGATTTTGATTTTCTTTCCATTTTTTTTTTAGCAAATGATAACTATACAGATCGACATGTTGACAGTTTCAGTTCCATTGCAACATCACACACAGAGAAAGAGAGAAGAGAGGCAGAATAAGAGACAAAAAGGAGAGAGGGAAAGGCAGAGAGAGAAGAGAAAGAAGAAAGTCCATGTCAGCAGAGGTCAAAGGTGAACTTCCCTACAGCGCCACTAACAGCTTGTGTGTCTAGCCACGGGGAAACGGTGAACCAGCTGTTAGAGCTGTTGATCTAGAGGACAGAGGATCGTGACTGACGGGAGAGATGTGAGTGAGGGACAGGAGATTATAAGAGCAAAAGATGAAAGATGGACCAGTGCTGAGATGGCTGGAGGCATGGGGGTTGAGTTTACGGAGGTTATTTGGCACCTTCACCTGCTCTTCTGCAGAGACAAACAGACAGATTAAAGGCAGATAGAGAAGTTAGGTGGCAGGGATAAACAGACAGAAGCAGAGGAAATAGTTTTAAATAGGTAATATAAGGAAGAACTGTCTTGATGGCACAGATGAGGAATGCAGGACAACATTTCAAGATCATCAATATGTACCCTGCTGCTGGTGTTGGGTTCAGGATCCAAATAATCACGATGAAAGATTGAATTTAAAGTGGTACTGCAGAAGAGCAGTGAACCCAGAAGTGGAGGAAACAGAGTTTAGTGTTAGATGCCAGCAGGGAAACGTCACAGAGGGGTTATCTACCACCAGCAGCCCCGCTATTTGAGAGGACACAGCAGAAAGAGAGATACCCACTGCAATGCAGCACAGCACGCCAAAGGCTGCCGGGCGTCACCCCAGCATAGCAGTGAAGAGGCACACGCAGGGTCACCGAGGTTTCCCGACCGGGGCAACGAGGAGAGCCTGACCCAGGTGGAGTTTCTCACCAGATAGATGGAGGAAGTGCAACACCCCAGGGAGGGAGGCTTGACACCATGTCAGTGCCATTACCTGCAACAGAGCAGCACACACACACACACACCTTTGATAGCTATTTTCTCCCCTTAGCAAGTTAGAAGTTGAGGGAAACTATTTAGTCAGCATAGAAGTATTTTGTTTTACTTGCCATGCTCTGGCTCCAGGGTGTGCAGGGTGTGTTACGCTATAACCTCTGTCTGTATCACTTTTCACTTTTATGGAGTGCTTCACACACAATAAAACAATAAAGGGATGAGAATACAGTGAAGACATTTTTCAGGAATTAGTGATCTCATTGCCAAAATTTGACAATCGCCACCACTAATCAGTACAGAGACAGAGAAGAAGCGAGAAGTGGGGATGGAGGAAGACAGGAAGGAAGAGATGAAAGGAGGAAGGAAGGAACGGGGGAACGAAGGGAGGAGGGAAAGACGGAAGGAAGGAGGGAACAAAACAAAGATGATAAAGTGCAAGGATATGAAGAGAGAACAAGCCATTAAAAGCCATCAATATAAAATCCCTCCATAAGAAAAGTGACATTTCCCACACTAGTTGTGACCAAAGTTCTTTATATTCACAGACTGAGATCCACAATATAATCAATTACCACTGTGAAAGCTGCAGGACAACGGCCATACATCCTGCTTAAAGGGGACCACTCACTTTCAATAACACACACACATACACACACACACACACATTCACACAGTGTGAGACAGGTCAAGGCAAGTCAGGTTTATTTGTATAGCCCTTACCCACTGCTGTTACAGTCTCAAAGGGCTTCAGAACGCCCACATTATGAAAACAATAAATGAAAACAGAAGATGAGTTATATTGTGTCCTCTCCTCCAATTTGTAACATCACGTCTTTTGAGGGAGAGAGACAGTTACTGTAATAGTGGAGTCAAATTTCAAACTGTCTGACCACACATTGTCCCTGCAGAGAGCTGGTTCAATATCACCAATCATGTTAATGCTACTGCAGTAAATAGGTCAATCAACTCCTTTAAACTGCCTCATATTTGCTGATATTGTCAATCCATAACAGTCTCTTTCACTGCTTGGCAAATCACTCATTCCTTCAGACATCTGACATTGACAGGGTCTGACTGCCAATTAAGAAGACTTCTCCCTCTCTCTGTCTATCAATCTATCGCTGTATGTCTTTCCTTCTGTTTCTTTTTGTGAAGGTCATAATAAGCCTTGAAGAAGAAGAAGCGGTGTTCTCCGCCTCACACCGAGACCGTCAATCTAAAGGAATAGTTCTTGGCATGCCAGATAGAAAGCGTATTAATATTCCAGAAGGAGGCTTTTAATATTCCACTGACAGTTTCTCAAAGTTCAAGTGTAGAGTCTGACACACACTGATCGTTTAGGTAAGACAAGTGGAATGAAAGAGCAAGGGTTTGATATATATAGAGATGGATATATCACTACATATCTGAAATGGTTACTTGAAATTCTTCTGTATTTTCAAGGATAGAATCTTTGCAAGAGCTCACCGGAGTTGTCTCCATACTCTGTTGGCTTCCCTCCTATCCCATAATATTCCATAGTGAGTTTTACTGTCATATCAGTACTTATTTTATAAAAGCAGGTGCTATGTTTGACAAAATGTAGATGTCACATTGAGGAATCAAACTCAAACTATAGAAAAAAGACAACAACTGTGTGTATCTCTCAGTTATTTAGTAGAGGCAACAGAACAGATTTCTATCACAATTTATCAATCAATAGATAAAGACATCTGCAGCATGACATCAAAGCAGGCACACACACACACGCACACACATACATACACACACACACACACACACACACACACACACACACACCAGGAACATGCACCTTTCTCGCGCACTCTCTCTGACTTTTTTCCATTCCTTCTTCAAGTGTTTCTTTTATTTTCTCGCTCTCCCTCCACAGCCATTACCACACACACTGTCATTTCAGTCTCTCTCCCTCTTCCTCTTTGCTGTCTCACTTCTGAAGAGTTCCTTCTCATCTCTTTCGACCGCCTGTTCATCCCGCCTGCCATCCCTCTTTTCTCCTCTTTTTTTTTTTTAACTTTATTAATCTTTGGCTCTTTCTCTGTCTTCCTCTGACTTCTCATTTTTCTTCCCCTCACAACCCTAAATTGTTCTGACTGAGTGCTTCCTCTCTCATCTCTCTCTTCACTTCACCTACAGCTTTAAAGCGCTGGAGTAGGCTACATCACTCGTTTGCTTGGGTACTCGCTCTCTCCGCTATTTCTAACTCTCCTCTGTTGCTCTGGCTGCTCCCTCTCTCCATCCCTCCCTCTCAACGGTCTTTGGACTTTGCACTGTGGCCCAAAATGAGTCTCGAAGGACCCCTCTTATCTTTTTCTGTCGGTGTGACCCAAATTGTTTTGGACAGGCACGACACAGCTGCCCGTGCCAGAGGTCCTTTTGTTGGGCAATGAGTCAGAAAACTGTGGTTGAAAACATTAATGTACTGAGAGACACAGACAGAGGGACACAATGAAATGGCCTGTTCACTGTCTCTCTCTCTTTCAGCACTACAGACATCCAACCAACATCAAAGCCCTTCCAAAGGCAGTGGAGAGGTTACATGGATTACACTGTTATGGCAGGACTGGATTTGATGAAGCAACAAGTGATGTTGCTGCCATGCTGTATCTCCAAAAAGTCATAATTTCTCATGAAACTTCTTCAGTAGAAAACAGCTGTTGATTCAAGTATAAAGTCCCAAGAAAGAACTCAGTGTTAGGACATAATTTCACAATGCTGTCAGAAACGCAGTGATTAAAATAGAGAGTAAGAGAGGCAGAGGAAAGAGAGAATTCAGCAGGTGAGCAGGAGAGTCTGGCAGGATCTGTTATGTGCTGTGAATCCCCTGTGCGCCAGATTTAGAGGCAGTGATAAACTCTACCTACGGCTCAGAGTTAGATCTTCTATAGTCTCTTATCACACACTGAGAAATAACTTTTCTACGCACGTACAAACACACACAGGGTGTGAAATCTAATCCCCACCTTCTGTTACCACGGCAGCCACCTGTGAAGATGCCTTCCTCTCGCCCTCATCCCTTTCTACAGAAAAACAAATGAATCACTGGCGAAGGGAGAAGAGAGGAAGGGAAAAAAGAAAACAAATGAAACACAGCTTGGGGTGCCAGGTTGGCAGCTTATCAGCCTCTAGTAACTTCAAAACAACACATGAGGCTGGAAAAAGATGCAAGCTATTACTGGAGGACATGTGATAGTAGGGCAACTGGTAAAGCAACACTGATGTGTTGCTGTAAGGACACACAGGTCAGACTGCGGTACAACAAATAATGGAATGGTAGCTACAGTTCATTTAATGTTTGACACTAATTACTACTCCTGTGACACTAATGACCAGTAACCTATTACCACCTCTTTTGCAGAGAGATAGACTAATCTAATTACTAACTATGATGGGAGTATGGTGGTGCCTATGTATGTCAAACAGATATAAATCAATCTATTACTAGAATATATAACAGTGGTTACAGCCCATGTAAGAGGTGGGTTTATTACCCTTTTACCTTACTGTAAATTAACTTTAACTGTTATCAGACTACATGCTGGTGTGTACACAGGTCACACTGCTATAAAACAACCTTTTACCAGAGTATGCTACGGTAACTACAGCTTAGATAAAACTCACATTACAGCATCAACCTTTGGGAGGTGGAAGCCTGCAGGTTGGAGAAGTGAGATTATAACTGTAAAGTTGCTGGTTAGAACCCCTGAGATAAAAGCAAGAAAACATAGATTTTGTAATAAGGTTTTGCAAGAAAACTACAGTGGAGGTGTTTCTGTAACTGGAATGAAATAGTGTTTCACCCACTATAAAGGCATTGGAGCGGGGCAGGGGATAAGAAGTTGGCAGTAGCATGAAGGATAAAGAAGCAAGCTTTTGACAGGGAGGTTGTTGGTTTAACACTGCCATATAAAGAATATAAAAACATATTTTGTAAGAATAAGTTAATGTAGATGGGCAGCAGATTATTTGTTCAAATTCATTGACCAGCTGGGAAAATCTGGACCTTGATAGTAAATGACTATATCTAATCTCCTTAAATAATTAGCTTTGGGATACCCTTGAACAATGCAAAGCAAAGTTTTTCACGGCCAGTAAGAGAGACATGTGCTCCTGCCTGAGCCAGTCAAGGTCACACTTGGAGACATGGCAAGCCATAGAAAGTGGATGCATTGGCTGACAATGAACTAGCATAAACAGACTGGGACAAGAGTTGAATTCTGACCGCAAACATTTTCGCTACAGTCTGTCCTCTAGAGTGAGCGCACTCCTGCAACATCAAATTTGAAGGCCTGATATGGGCATTCAGTGTGTGTGTGTGTGTGTGTGTGTGTGTGTGTGTGTGTGTGTGTGTGTGTGTGCATTTGTTTGTGTGTGCCCAGGAGGAAGTGGTAGTAAACAGGCAGAACAGGCATACAGAAAGGCAATGTGTTTCTCACCAAGGGAAACTATCGATCTGAGCCACAGGTCAAATATCAAACACTGGCTCATGTTTAACTCAGATCAATAAAGACTGGCAGGGTGCAGAGCAGGCAAAACCCTATGGCCATTAGTTTGTCACGCGCACGCACACACACACACACACACACACACACACACACACACACACTGGAGTGACAGCACAGCTAACAGTGCAAACAGAGGTGATGTGGATATAATGACTCAGTTGTAGGATTCAGGCCAGTCATGGAGTGCTGCATTGTTCTGAGACAGATTAACACCAAAGCCAGCATTGCCTGAGGATTCTGCTACCTTGATGGAGAGAAGAAGTGACAACCATCGCCGCCTGACAACACTGTCACTCACATCCCACTGACTCAAGCTCCCAGAATCCTCTCTGGTGGACTCTTCCTCTTCTCTTCTCTTATATTTTTTGCCTGCAGATATTTTAGTAACAGCTAGATTGAGCTAGCAAAGCTGTTTTTGCGTAACAGGTGTGGAATTGATAAAGTTTGCCCAGTGTTAACAGAACGCGGCTCTCTCACCGCATATTGATTGCAGTGGCTAATCTATGTGTGAGTTACAGCTAGATTGAGCAGTGATGAGGACTAATATGTCAGAGTCATGTGGTTATCTGAAATCATCAATATACTGTTCTCATCTAAGGTAGAATGAAACAGCTAGCTAACTCATTCCTCCAAAGAGCTCCTCCAAAGAACAGGCCACGTGTTGTAGCCTACTTGGCAGGATTTTTAATGGAGAAAAGGTAAAACTGAAATAAAACAATTACACAGGTAAGTATTACAGAAAACCGTAAAAAATATTTCCCTGTTTCTTTCACAGGTAACTCAGGCTAGCAATAGGTAAGTACACAAATAAAATAAACAAATATAATATAAAATAAGGTAATTTAAGTCTAATATTAATATTAATTTATTCCTCAGGTTCCTAAACAAAAACATACATACTGGCAATGCCACAAGAGGAAAACAGAAGACGGATGGATTAGGATTGCCAACCTCCCTACCATGGGTGCATCCCAAGTCTCTTATTTGATATTTCCTCGCTCCTCGCTCCTCGCTTGAACCGGAAGTCGTTCTGGTCCGTCATTTTGAAGGTCGTCCCAAAGCTCTTATTTCTGCTCCGAGGAGCGAGGATCGAGGAGCGAGGAGGGATCTCTGAGGAGCTATGAGCGAGGAGACACGAGAGCAGCCTTCCTGGAAGACTTTCAGCTGAACGCCATGACGTCAATTCTCAGCCCCTACATCTGGCAAATTTGAATGAGATGGCAGTACAAGTGTAAATGCCCGTTATTTTACGCTTTTTGATATATAACGTTAATGAAAGAACATGGGGAACCTAAATTACGTTTATTTCATCCACAACCCGTTTTGTCATGCAGAAACGGACGTCGCTTCACATGACGCTTCAGAGGAAAGGACGTCTCATTTCTCTAAAAACATATTTCCTTGTTTCCTCTCTCCTCGCATGGTTTCCTTGCGTCTCTCCATGCATCCTCGGTGGGAGGGACTAAGACGCAAGGAAAAGACGCAAGTGAGGGAAACGTGGATGCAATTTAAGAGACTTGTGATGCACCCCATGTGTCCTTCAGCAACAAAATGGCTACACCTGCTGTCCAACAGGAAGTTACCAAAATAAAGGCCCAAACTTCAAAATAAAAGCCCTCCCAATTTATAGTCTTTTTCTACTTTGTTACATCACAATCAACACCCCTCCAGCCAATCAGAATCAAGTATTCATCCAGGCTAGTGTATAATAAATATTAATGGATAATATATTGAGAGCTGACTTTTCTGTCATATCATGTTTCCTCTAGCAGAAGTAAGTTGAGAACATTGAGATTATTCATTGAAATTATTTTGATGTGTCTCTGGTAAGTGGAAGTTTCTTTGAACCTGCAGCTACAAAAACACAAAGAAATTCTGAAAAGTTTAATTACTGTAATGAAGATGGCCCTAATTCTTCAGAGACTGGTTTGCTCTGTTGTCCTACAGTGTGCCTTCATGTGTGTGTGTGTCATCCGATGCTTTTTTCCCTTCCATCCATCCCTCCTCTCCGCCTTCCTGTACTCTGTCCTCAAAGCTGCCTCATTATGTTTACTTCTATCATTCTATTCTTGTCGGCCTTCAACTTTCTCCCTCCCTTGCACCCCTATCTGTGTGTGTGTGTGTGTGTGTGTGTGTGTGTGTGTGTGTGTGTGATGACAGGCACGTATCTGCAGCTCTCCTGTGTGATGAAGGTTAAATCGCATGAGTTCAAAAACATTCTATTAGGAGCGAGAAGAAAGAAAGAATAGAGGAGAGGAGAGGAGAGGAGAGGCGAGGAGAGACTAGACAATGTAGAAATACATTATGATTGAACAAACAGGCTTCTTTCTTTTTTTAGTTGTTTTGTTGCATAGGCTTCCTGACCGGCCAGAGGAAGGACAGGGAAAGAGGGAAAAAGGAGGAGGAGAACCTAAAACCGAGACAGCTGGACTGAGAAATTATGGATATAAAAGTTGTTGACAGTGCATGAATGAGTGAGAGATAGAGCCGAGACAGGTGAGAGAGAAAAAGGAAAGGGGGATTTGACTGACACACACCCACACACACACTCGAAAAGAAAAGAAAAGAAAATAGGAGTTGTCAGCAAGCATGCTCAGAGAGAGAGAGAAAGGGAGGAGGAGGAAGAGGAGGGCAGCATTAATATGGGGAATACACACTCTCTCTCTCTTTCTCTCTCTCACTCTATCCTACACACACAGACACACGCACTGAAATTCTATATAAACACATAGGAAGGTATGCAAACGAAAATGAGCTGTTATCTACCAAAAAAGATAATCCCTCCGCAAAGCAGTATCTGTGTGTAGATCCAGAGATGTAAAGGATGTGAGCTTTTGATTACAAACACCAGATAAAGGTTCATTCTCTTCTTCTCTCTCATCACTTGTTTGTTCTTTTGTTTTGTTTTCAATGCAAGAATGACTTTACATTTTCTCGCCATTTCTCCTCCCACACAAGTCAAACGTCAAGCATACACGCATACATTGAAAAAAGGAGGAGGGGAACCTAAAACCGAAACAGCTGGACTGAGAAATTATGGATATGAAAGTTGTTGACAGCACATGAATGAGTGAGAGATAGAGCCAAGAGAGGTGAGAGAGAAAAAGGAAAGATAGGGGGATTTGACTGACACACACCCACACACGCACTCAAAAAGAAAATAGGAGTTGTCAGCAAGCATGAGGCAGAGATACTTAATCTGCATGATATTTGACAGGATCAACTCTGCCTTGTCAAATGGAGAAAGCAAAAGAGATAGAGGAGAATCCTGCACCGCTATGCATTACATGGAAGCTCTATTTACCTAGACATATGCTCAAAAATGAGCGAATAAGAAGAGGTAGAGACAGAGGAATAGAGTGAATGTGAAAAAAGAGGGAGATAGCCTTACATATTGGCCTGACTGTTAATATTCATCTTAATCTAATCAGAGTGTAAAGAATCACAAGAGAGTGAAGTAAAGCAAAATTAGAAAGGGATAAAAGAAAGAGAAAGAAGAAAGAGGAGAGATGTGGCAATAGGAGGTGGAGTGGAAGAAAATCACAGAATCTCATCTGGCCTCCAGGTTTAGATACACACACACACACGCGCGCGTGCACACACACTCACACACACACTCACACACACACTTGACTCAACTATTGCCCCTGCAATACCTTACAGAGTAATTGAGGACATTATTTAAAATAAAGTTTCAATGATATTCAAGAGTGAGAGAGAGAGAGAGAGAGGGAAAGAGATTCCGTTGGCCAGCAGAGTGAGAGGCCACAAAAAGATGAGCTCCTAGACTTTCTTCAACTTTATGATGGAGGAAGTGAGACAGACAACAGAAATAATCTAAATTTGAGTACCTAACTATATCAGGAAGTATAAATAATCAAAAAAAGCAAAAAGAAGGAAGAACAACCATCAGCATCTCAAGAAATCAAGGACATTCAAGGAGACTTCAGAAGAAGCGGACTAACTGACCAGCTTTAAACCTCTGCTCTCTAAGCTCTGCTCGCACACAAAATACAAAGTAAGGAGGATCCACACAGGACAAGGACAAGGACAAGAACATATTTGTGTTACTGAAACAGACACATTTTCAAGATATATTTGGCTTAGAAACCTTGCTAGCAAAATAAGCTAACAACAGTTGTTGACAGTTAAAGCTAGTTTGCAGTTGCCATTGAAACAAAAACAAGCCTAGAGTGCAGGCAAATAGAATGTCCTGCTAACTGTAAAAGTGAGAGAGCAAGAAGGAAACACAGAGAAAAAGCAATGGCAACAAATCCATAAGAACTTTATGTGGATTTTGTATCAAAGGATGGAAAAAAGAAAAAAAATAACCTTATCTTCTACACGCCCGATGTCAAGGCCTGGAGAGAGGCGATATGCAGACACTATAAACATGTAGCCAAGGAGGGTATCGGGAGAGGATGCAGACTAACAGTCTGCCATGATGACACCCTGGACACCGATAACTCGATGATCACAATTACATACTACCCCAGCACAGGAAAAGTACTGGCACAATCAAATGAAGAAAACCTAACCAGCTATGAAAGAATCTTTCCTCAGATGAGAGCTGAGATACAGAGAGAGAGGTCACAAAAGACCACTGACACCAATGTGGACACACAGGACTCAGAAGAGGAGAAAGACAGAAGAGTCTTAGAAGCCCCAGCCCACCAGCAACCCTCCACCTCTCCCTCATCCTCATCCAGCCTCACTGTCCATCACCTGAGAGAGAGTCTGGCCCCGCTGGAGGTGGACTACATCGAGTTTAGAGAAAGCACCCAGACCAGACTCACTGAGCTAAACTCCATCCAAACTCTGAGAGAGGAGCTTCAACTGATAAAAAGGGACACCCAGCAGGACATCAGTAAGATGACAGAAACCATCAATACCTTGAGGGAGGAGAATAAGACCCTCAAGGCCCTGATAGTCAAGGAAAAGTAAGAGGCAGCAAAGAGAGAGAGGAGCCTCACCACCCAGGTACAGCTGATGACAGAACAGTTCCAGGACATAAGAGGAGCCTGGATACCTCCTCTCCACCAGTCCAATCAACAGGTTCATCCAGCAGATAGCAGCTCACTGCCTCTCGTGGACCCTCTCAGAGTACCCCAGTCTCAGCCTCCACCTTCTCTGCATCCCCAGCCACTGAGCCCAGCAGAGACCCAAGTGGTCAGGTGGCTCCTGCTACACCTCCATCCAGCCCCCCAAGTCCTTCTCATGGACTCCAATGTGAAATACATCAACGTCACAACACAACGTCTTTTCCCTGGACAATAAGTGACCTACAGACGTTGCCAAAATACAAGCCATGCACTTGAACAACTAAAACAAGAGACTCTCGGCATCCCCCAGTATATTATCATACACATGGGTACAAACGACCTCGACACCCTGCAGCGAGACACAGCCAAGGCAATCAACAGGGTGGCAGAGAGAACCAGCACTGAATTCCCTGATGCTGGAGTGGTTATCTCTACACTTCTCCCACGTAGAGACACCCCACCTCATGTCATCTATGACATTAATATGGATATAAAAAGGAACTGTTCCACTCTATGTCCACCTGGCCTATCACACAACTATAGGCCTGTGGGACCTATATGATGGTCTACACTTAAGAAAGATCAGCATCAGAACTTTTGCCAAGTCTCTGAAAGACACAGCCCTTGGTCGGAACCCCAGCACCCCTCGGCTCAGCCACACCTACCAGAGAGCTCCTAGACCTGCTAGAATTTACCCCAGCCCCTGGCCTGCTCCTCTTCCCCCTCCTCCTCTACATACCCAGAGAAGACCTCAGATCAGCAGACCTCCACCAACAGAGGCCCAGCTATGCTGCTGCCCTGGCCGGAGCTCCTCCCAGTCCTCACCCCCCACCCCCCGCCTCAGAGCTGGGAGAGATCAAACACTTGCTCCACACACTATGCAGCAGACTAACAGGGAGTAAATACCTGTTAGCATGGAAAAGAGATGCACATTTTTAAAATAAATAGCATATAAGTGCCACCAGCAATTTTCAACAAAATATAGATCATTGTATTAGATCATCTCATTTTACTTTAAATTGAATAGGTATTCTTTGGATTGTTACTGTATGTCTGTTTTGCCTTATCTGTCCTAGTATGTTAGAAAACCCAGAGAGAGAGTCAAAGCAGAGAGCCAAACACCGGAAAGCAGCGTAATGCTGTTGATCTGGAAATAGATCTTTTACAATCTTCACACACACTCATCCACTCCTTCACTCCCAGAGCCAAACTCTCAGCTGAACCATCCAACAAAGATGGAGAGGAATCAGTCAGGCAGCAGTCAAGTTGGTTAAAGATTCTCCGTTACAGCATCACTCTCTGTTCCCTCCATCATTCAGCCTTAGACTAATGAAGGGAGAGAATGAGATAAAGAGAGAGCTTTCATTAATTAGCAGACAATTTCCTTTGTGTGTGTGAATGTGTCTGATGAACTTCAGGCTCTATATAAATGCTTTCTAATCAGGGAGTGATTAGGAAAGACCTGTTGGGGCGCAGTGTGTGTGTGTGTGTGTGTGTGTGTGTGTAGAGCCATAATTTTTCTGTAGTGTGGGATTGCTAATCACTGGAATGTTTCTAATAAATGCTGCATAATATTCAATATTCACCTCTGTCTCCTTCTGCTCTAGAGGTGCTGCTGCAATTAAGTGACGTAATGCCAAGCTTTCTGATTAATGACATAAGGCTAGATACATGGGGGGGGGGGGGGGGGGTATAGAGGAAGCAAACAAGAGTGTTGGAAAAGTACAGTTTTTGTCATCCCTGAAATCTAGAGAGCATCCATATTCATGTCCATAGGATGGGATGAAATAACATAAGATATAATATGAATATAGATGAAATAAGATGAAATGTTCATGATCCCCATGGGGAAACTGGGCTCATCATCTCTGCATCGCTCAACGGCTCAGACAGAGAGAAAAGGAGGAGGAGGAAGAGGAGGGCAGCATTAATATGGGGAATACACACTCTCTCTCTCTTTCTCTCTCTCACTCTATCCTACACACACAGACACACGCACTGAAATTCTATATAAACACATAGGAAGGTATGCAAACGAAAATGAGCTGTTATCTACCAAAAAAGATAATCCCTCCGCAAAGCAGTATCTGTGTGTAGATCCAGAGATGTAAAGGATGGAGCTTTTGATTACAAACACCAGATAAAGATTCATTCTCTTCTTCTCTCTCATCACTTGTTTTTTCTTTTGTTTTGTTTTCAATGCAAGAATGACTTTACATTTTCTCGCCATTTCTCCTCCCACACAAGTCAAACGTCAAGCATATATGCATACATTGAAATTATATTAGCTCGCATGTCAGGACAGATACTCTCACACACACACACACACAAAGAGTAACACTGCTCCCGCCACTTCCCCATCTGGGAGACAGGAAGCCTGTAACCATAACAATCCATCCTTTCTGTGCTGCCTTTCTTTAGATTGCATTTCTCCTCCAGAATCTCTCCATCCATCTGCTGAAATCCTATTTTCATGACAAACAATAAGACACACACACTCACTCCATCACTGCTCCCTATAGCTGCCAGAGAAGGGAAGGAACGAAGGGAGGGAGGAAGTGAGGGAAAGAAAAAACAGGATGAGGGGGAGAGTTGACAGATGAAAAGAGATGGAAACTATTTGAATCACAGGGGAATTTGAGGGATTACCTGTATGTGTGCGTGTGTGTGTGTGTGTGTGTGTGTGTGTGTGTGTGTGGTGTAGTGTGTAGGAATCCGCCATAACTCCAGACTTGTGAACATGCTCATAACATGTTATCGATAAATACATAAAAACAGACATTGTCAAGACCTCTTCCTCCTTCCCTCCTTTCCTTCCTTCTTTCCTTCCTTCCTTTTCCATCCATCCAGCCAGACAGACACACACCCACACTGACTTTGAGAAATGAGCAGGTAGATGTGTGTGTGTGTGCTTGCTTGTGACACATTATAAATGGACAGATGTGAAGTCAGCATGCGTTGTCAAGAACACCATGTTTTGTCAATGTGCTGCTGTGTTTGTTATGAAAACAGAACCTCTATTGTGGCTGATTGATCATCTTACTGTCACACACAGACCAGGGGTGAGTTAAAACCTAACAGTAATTAAAATTTGCCCAATGAAATTTAGCATTTGATGGATTTTTCTGTAATACATACATTATATATGTGTTTTATATAACCAAGGACAAGGGTATGGCATCAGAATCTGTTTTTAAGCAGCAGCTTTTTGCCGCTCAGTATGTTTTCCTCAACGTTTTTACATTCAGACTCAAGATGTTTCTGTAAATACAAATGAATAACAACATCTTGAGGCTGTTCAGGCTGAGTCTCGCGGAGCCAGACATCTCTCGACACTTGTTTCTGGCACTGTTTTAGCTAAGAAAGCGCTAACCAGAGGCGTCGCCAGACTTAAAGCTCTCCTGTGGCACTGGACCAAAGGCAGTCACATCCCTGAAGATCAGGTTTAAATCTGTGCCAGGTTCAACAGCTTTATCGAGGGTGCCAGTAATTGTGGAGGGAATTTTATATCAGGCTTACAAAATGACAAGAGATTTAACTTTATATGTTGAAATAATAACAATAATAATGAATATTAATTAGGGATGGGATATGCTTATCTCACGGTATAATTTGATACATGATATGGGGTTCACAATTCAATACAACCATGATACGATGATACGCCATTGGTTTGCTAGAACGTAAACAACAATTTAAAAATGTCATTCCAAAGTGCAAATAATAAAATTACGATGGAGAGCTTGTTAAGTTGAGATGAAAAAGCCGTCTCCTGACGTTTCACTTTTGAAACGGTTAGCCAATCAGAACAGAGGGGTCATTAATATTAATGAGCCTTAAAGACACAACAACAGAAACAGCCTGTTCATGGTAAGGGTCAGAAGGATGCTGGAAAATTAACGTATAAAAATGGATTGAAAGTGTTTTTGGTACATGACACCACACAAATGTTTCTTAATGGACCTCAAGACATAAAATAAAACACTGGAAAGTGTAGAATATGGGACGTTTACAAACTACCAAAATCAGTTTTCAGTGCCATTAGATTGAACCATCTCACACAGGCACCTCAGTATGAAGAAACCAAGCTATTTTTTACTCTTTTTTTTATTTTTTGCTATGACACAGCATAACTTACTGCATAATGACAGCTTCTTCTGTCATGACATAAACCACCACAGTATCCATCCTTCTGCACCTGCCCCTCTCAACAGCACTCTGATTCACTATACAGTTAAATCTAAATCTTAGCACTACCATATTTCATAAATCATTTTAGTAACCTGTAAATGAGTTTACAATTGTTATATAAGAAAAAAAAATCCAGTTAGACATTTTTACATAAATTCATTTACAGAAGCTAATAGGTGACTTTAGGAAAAGTAAGGCTAAAATACTTTCTTTCACACAAGGTATTGATTCCACTATCAGGACTGAACATTTCCAAACCACACCCAGCTGCAACTACTTCAAAAGGTAATTTAATAGTATCACTCTCCTCTCAGATAAGTGAGGGCTAAGAAATTCTTCGTGAAAAAAAATCCAATTACAAAATCCCTCCAAGAGAAATAATGAAAACTCAAATGGGTTATGTAAATTCTGCTTGTAAGTGGCTGGGGACAAGTGTGGCAAGTATGAGATGGCACACATGCAGAGACACACACACACACACACACACACACACACTCACACATACAGCTTTAGCTTTTTGCTGCTCACTCTTTTCATTTCCCACATTCTAATTTAAATCCATCATTTCCTCCCTGTCACCTCTTTGATAGCACTGCTAATGTTGCTTAATGAAATCTGTTGACAAAGGAACAGTGCTCTGTCCTGTTCTCCACATATTGAATTAGCTGTGTGGGGAGGCAGGCAGAGAGAGAGAGAAAGCCCAGGAGATAGATGAGCTCCCCCAGCTTCTACCCAGTTGCTGTCAGAATCTCTCTGGGTCTGTCTCTCTCTCTCTTTCTCTCTGGGGGTTAATATGGTTTCTATACACTGTTCACTGATTCAATGCAGCATGAAAATAGAAAACAGAGAAAGGGGGAGAGAGAGAGAGAGAGAGAGAGAGAGAGAGAGAGAGAGAGATAAACAGCAAAAAAACAGGTTGCGAGAAAGAAAGAGGTAGAGGTAGGGAATGGGAAACGAGGCATGCTAAAGACAGGAGGGAGAGCCAAGTGGAAAAGAGAGATAGAGGGCCTAATGAGAGGCAGAGACAGAATGAAATATGAGGGCAGAAAGTGAGAGATAGCAACCGGGAGAGGAGGGAGAGGGGAGGGAGAAGAGAATGAGAGAAGGCCATAAAGTTGGAGAGAAAGTATTAGGGATTGGGGTGGGAAATGGTTTGGAAAAAGAGCCGTGACATCAAAAAAAAAAAAAAAAAAATTGAAGAAAAAAGGCAGATGGCTACAGGGAGAGGGGAGGGATGATGAGTGAAGAGAGAGGAGGAGTAATGGACTTAACCCAGTGGGCTGTGGTCTCTCCTGAGATGAGAGCGCCGTCACATTAATGGGATCTGGAGTGTGAAGGGTCAGGGTCGCACGTGTGGAAAATGATGAAATAAATCTTCAGCCTATATCCCTGCCAATTTCCTAGAGAGCGGCTCGTTAGTGAGGTGGAGTTTAGGTGGGACCGGAGGGACGCTTCACTTTACCAGTTAACTGAACCCCCTCCAACTGATACACAGTGCTGAGGGGGGGAAACCCAGGCGAAGGGGACGACTCTCTGATCCCACTTGCCCTCTCCTTTCTCCACCTTCTCCTCCTTCCTCCACCCGCTAGCCATTACACTCTATTCCCTCCCATGGGAACAGAGTGATTCCGCGACCATCCTCCACTGCCTTGCTGCTCCATGATGCCTCAATCCCCCCCTTTCTCCCTGCAGAGTGGATGAGGTCATGTTGAGAAAGCGTCTGTGTGTGTGTGTGAGTGTGTGTGTGTAGGTAACAGAGGAGGTATGTTTGCCCTTAGCCTGTGATTCCTCCATCCGTTTATTACAGTAAAGGTGACAGAAGGGGCAGGGAGGGGGAGAGGTTAGGTAAGGTAAGAAGAAACAGAAGAGAGGAGAGGAGAAGTAAGTTAATGTTACATAACAGACGGTGGGATAGAGAGACGGGAGCTCTTGCATAAAAACACAAGAAATCCACAAAACTTTCACTGCAAATGATACAGAATTTAAAAAAAAAAAAAAACTTTGGCAGACAATGTGTCGATGTTACAAAAAAACAAAACAAAACACAGAATTATTGATAAGTAACATCCACTGAGAAAATGAGAGAAGAGAATGACACACTTAGAGAGGAAGATTGAGAAAATTAATAAGAGAGAGGAATACGAGGGTTTGGAACTGAGAGGGAGAGAAATGGCCTACATTTCCCATGAGCACCAGCTTTGAGCCTGTGTTTATGACCTAAGCTGACTTTATTGCACTTCAAGCGGAGGCCTTTTTTTCATAATGAGTGCAATTACATCTGATGCTTTCTGTCAAACCACTACATTTTCTTCCCAGGCAGCGTGTCAGCCGCCTCCTTCGTTCTTATAATTATCAAACTCACCAGCCGAGACACAATTACTATCATGGCAGATTAGACATGCATAAGAGCATCAGTGAATAAAACAGTCATTATGGTAGATATGGCTTTGGCAGTGTTTTCTCCTCTCCTTCTATCTTTTTTCTCTCACTCTTCCTGCTCCTCCTCCTCTCCTATCAACTCTTCCTTCCTCTTTCCTTCTTGTCGTCCTTGTAGCTTGTAAAGCCAACAGAGCAGGAGAGTGTTTAACATGTGTGTGTGTGCTGAAGTGTGTGGAATGTCCTTGCTCAGAATATCACACACATATCACACACACACATATATATAGTAAGGAGCTGAAGAGGGGATCAGTATTTGCTCATGTATGCGTTTCTGCACTATTTGCAGTATGTATGTGCACTGCCCTTTCAATAATGTGTTAAACACCATCCTGCTGTGTGGCTGTTAAAACCAGCTGCCACTTCCTCCAAGACCCCCATCCCCCCACCCCCCCTCTCTGTCTCTCTCTCTCTCTCGCTCTCTCTCTCTCCACAGTTTAAGTGGCTCTCATCTGACAGGTACTATAGCTGCCTCACAGCAGGACAGAGGTGGAGATGAATTAATACTAGCCACTGTGTTATCATGGCTACCTGCTACTATGGAGGATATATCCAAGCATGCAGCCAAACATTACTGACCACTGAGGAAAATCCCTCTGAAATCAAATCTTGTCAAATCTAAATCAAACTGAATCCAAATAAAAAATAAAGTAACAGGTCCTGTTCATCAAACAATATACAACCACTAAAGTATTGTAATTGTGTGCAAAACAAAAGCTGTTCAACAGCAAACTATACAGTGCTGATTCTGAATGTGTAAAAACATTAGGCATTTCAAATTGGATTTGGTTTAGAGTTTCATCAATTCAAGACATTTTAAACACAAACATAATTGAGGCACATTGACCTGAACTACAGACTAAAATCAGCATGTTTCCTTGGCTTGTGGTTAAAGGTAAAATAAAAAGGAAAGCATAAATCCAAAAAAGGCCAAGGTATGTAAGGGGGCAACGGCTTCACAAACACAGAAAAACACAACTGCTGTATATTATCTGTGTAGCCGTACAAAACATAGCTGTATATTTCCTTGTCACCTCATGAGTTGGGTCTAAGACATAATTGATTTAACACATTGATTAACTGTATTGATCTTGAACTATTATCTTGGACGCCACTGATCAGAAACTTCGGCAATGAAGCGTGTCATTGCACCACTCTGATAAATTTAAAATTGCACTGATTGACCTAAGGGGGCGCTGCAATGTCTGTTTACTTGTTACTGATTGGCCCAAGGGGTGCCTGCATCATTCATGGATGTCCCAAATTTTTTTCTATCTCAATAGAGACAAAACAGAAATTCTAGTTCTTGTACCAAAAATCGTTAAGAAATCTGGATCCTCTGGACTCCCTGTCCCTGAAGTTTAACTACCAGGTAAAAACCTAGAGATGATTTTAGATGCTGACTTCAGTTTTGCTGCTCATGTCAGTAAAATCACCAGATCTGCTTTTCATCACCGAAACAATATTGCTAAAGTCTGGGGCTTTATCTCTCAGGTTGACGCAGAGAAACTAGTGTATGATTTATTACCAGTACATTAGATACTGTAATGCTCTGCTCTGTTCTGCCTAAAAAAAACAAAAAAACTATTGTACGCCTGTAACTTATTTAAAAAATAAAATAAAATAGCAGCAGCTCGGGAAACAGCTCGAAAACAGACCATATTACATAAATTGTAAAGTCACTATACTCCCTCCCAAGCAGCTCCAGATTCATTTTTATAATTCTTTTACTGGTTTGTAAATCTTTTACCGGCCTGGCACTTAATTATGTGATATGCTTGTTCCATATGAGCCGAATGTCTTCAGACAAACTGAAAATTAAAAATAATTTGTACTGCTGCATTTGATAAAGTTCCTTTAACCATACCTTACACTTGTACTTGCTATTTTATACTTTTGCAATGCACCTGGGTATGAAATATGCTCTGTAAATACATTTTATATTATCTCACACATTTCCCGAATCTGTGAAGAATGCTTTGTTTGCACATTTAATGAGTTTGAATTTGCCATCTGAGAGGACGCTGAATCATTGTTATGTTAATTATTATAACTCATTTTAATTATCGTCCTTAGTGCCTTAGTGAGTGATACTGTTGGGAAAGTAAGTTTCCAAATGATTAATTTGTTTGATAGACTTAGTAGCAAAGAGGTGTTCATTTAAATTCAAATTAAAACAAAGCATGAAACATCATTATACCATATGGCCTGGGAGAATAATCAATAGGATAACTCTGTTTCAAATGTTTGATCACTGTTCTGAATTAATGCATTTACAAGATTTTAGGCAATGAGCAAGCAAGAAAATGAAAATCTAGAACATTGGTTTTCTAATTGCCATCAAAATGACCAAGTTAGCACACAAAGCTCGTGAAGAAACATCTTTTTCAAAAGAACATTGTTCAGCCTTGATGCTGTAATGGATCCAGCACCATTATCCCTCCATTCTGGTTCCAGACTGTTGCATTCGCTGACCAGCCAGTGACAACATGCTGCTACTAAGTTAAAATCCAACTGCAGCAGACAAATGCACATTAGTATTTTTTCCCTAATTACAATGAGAAAGAGCTGGCAAATAAATGTTCTGTTTATATTCAGTTTGGGAATACTCAAAGTATTCCAGTTCTTTATTTGGAAGGCTGAAGGAAGCCAACAGGTGTGTGCGCACTGCTAAGCAGCAACACAAATTTGCAAAGGGACTATTTACTCAAATAGCTGGATTAGCTGCAGACAAAGCCCAAATAACATTTCACTCCAAGAAAAGATGAATAAACACTTCTTATTTTTAATATCTGGCAAGGGCCCATATCATGAGCAGGATAATACCCTTCAAGGTTTACATTAAACCGCTTGAATGAACCAAAATAGTTAAATATACACTTTGTTGGTATTATCCCATATATACTGTATATCTAATGAACTAATAATCATTGTGAACAATTTTCACAGGAAATCAACTTTAACCAGATAGCAGAGATAAGAGTTCTTATTTTATAGATTATAGGTGAAATACCCCTGGAGGTGAAATTATTAAAAAGCATTTTAATAAAAACTGGTAACTGATAAGTGATTTATTTACATTAAGAGGAGAATGAGGAGGGAGACAGTCACAGGTTTAGTAAAGAGGAAGGGCAGCCAGAACTTGGGGTGAACTTGGGCGTTGCTGAAAAAGAGCTTGCCTGCTCAGTAGAAAAATGGTTTAAAAAACAAAGAATCCTCCATTTCATCCTTCCTCATTCTCCTCTCCGTCAATCAACTTCCTGCCTACCTAACTGATAATATACAATTCAAACCCCATGTTGCTTTTCTCTCTCCTTACGTTCTTGCATATCTCCTCTGTACCATCTAATGAAATACTGGAAGATGCAGTACACACTCTGATATGCTGTATGGATCAATTACAATCTAATCTCTTTGATGTGTAATTATTTATATCTGACTATCTCTTCTCTGCTATCTGATAAATTAATAAAATAGTGTAGGAGGGGGACTGTCTATTTTCCTTCATAAAAACCAAAAGAAAGCTTATTGTGTCATGTTATAGTGGCTGAAAACGTCAAAGGTAAATGTTTAAAGTTGATGTGCAAGCTTAATGAGGCAAACATCATACAATTTTAATCTCCATCTTGAGGTGAAGCCAACTGGTCTTTCTATTTTCCAGTTGGGAGATTTTCCACTTCTAGTGTCTAAACACTAAACAGAATGAAGCGGACAGAAAAAGAATGTAAGAAAGTCGGAGAAAAGGAGAGAGGAAAAGAGAAATAACAAAAGGTGTGAAGTAATTGTCAAGTTTTTTGAAGTATGAACAACTTAATGAGGACTATTTTCTCTGTGACTTAGCCGGCTGCTGTCCGAGGTGACAAAGTTCAAAGCAGCTCAGTGACTTTGAGCATTGTGTCGTTTCACACTAGACTAACAGCACAAACCCGCCTATAGGTGACAGACAGAGAAGAAAAGAGAGAAGAAAAACAGAAAGTGAAAAAGAAAGGGGCAGTAAAAAAGAGAAAAGAGCTTTCAGTTTGGATGAAGTGAGGATGAAAGAGGACAAGCTGACATCAGGCAGTGGGCTCTGGATTGATGGTCATGGTGGACCTGTCAATCAAACAGGCCATATCAGATGTGAGTGACAGAAGAAGACAGTCCATCATAATGACTAAAAAACAACTACAAAGAGACAAGCTAATAACATGAGATCAAAGACAAAGAGGAGAGGACAAGCTCATCTTCCTTTTACACACACTCACACACAAACTATCTCACACACACTCTATACAGCATGATCATAGCAGAAAGGTCTAAAAACAACTTCAAAGCCAAAGTTAATCATGACTTGTATATGTATCAAAGCCTGCTGGTAAATCATTAGTGTGTAGCTGCCAACCTGGCCCTCCCTCTATTAGGGGCCTAATAGGATGTATTTGAATCACAGCTGGTGTCTGATGCAAACTGACCTGATCACACACCACACAGTGTTCACACTCTCTTAATATTATTATTAGATATGCCAAAGAAAGCCTATTGAATAAGCCTTCCACTCATGATGTTATTGCTTTTCTGATCACATGCTGGATTAACACACAAACACTCACACTACGCACTGGGGCAAAGATCACAAACAGTTCACTGTAAATACAATTACAAATCTCCTTTCTTGCTTCATAGTATAGAAGCTGTAGTTTGCATTTGTATTGTAAATGTATTTTGAAGTCACATTATCACAAGGATAACTGATGAAGAATTTTGTTTGAGATTTCGTTCACTTAATTTGTAACTGTATACTTATGTGGACTGATCCAGGCATGCTGCCATTATGAGATGAATTCCTCCAAATAAAATTGTGCATCAACTTATTAAGAGTGGAGCAATTGGAGTTGGGAATCTCTATTTATGTAAATAATCTACAGTGTGACACTACACAAGCTCAGCCAGAATGACCCAGATGATTCCATACATGTTTGATAAAATGTTGTCGAGCTCCGACTGGTATGGGGTCGTCAAGTGGAAGTCTCCGGGCTTGAGCCTGTTGACACTACAGGATAATCTGACTGACCGTTGGACCAAAGTGCCCCCTCCCCCAGCCCCGACTCACTCTGGCAGTCAGGATGGTCCAGATGGGTTTAGAATCAGCATAAAAATCCTGTAGTGTGACCAAGCCTTTAGGCTGAAATATGGTAGATTGCTGTCAAGGAAAAAAGCTGGAGAGAGATAAAAATGGTCTATCATTTTCTTTCCATCTCTTTCAAATCTATATTGCACACGCACATGTACGCGCGCGCACACACACACACACACACACACACACAAGCATACTCGTCTCATTTTCTAAGATGTAGCGAGGTGACATGTCCACCTTCCTCCTGATATCTGTCTGTTCTGCGGTGTGTTTCTATCTTCTGTTTATTTGGGCCTGGCCTCGGCTCTGTCTATCAGCGCTGGAAGAGATTCATCTGAGAGTTTCCTGAAGGAGGAAGAGGAGGAGAGAGAGGAAGAAGCAGATGAGAAGACGAGGGAGGGAGCGGGGGAGATATGATGGTATCTGGTTAACAAAGGATTGGAGGACAATTTCGGGTATGACTTCCACGCTCAGGGATGAATGAGAAAGTGGACACACACACACACACACACACACACACACACACACACACACATACGAATGCACAAGCAAGGCAGGGCTGAAAAGGGGAGTATGCACACACAGGCAATCAGCATAGAAACAAGTAAACAGACAAATACTGTTCTGTAAGGTAGAACTGGGTCACTTGGTATTCGTAGGGACTTGAGTGAACAGCATTGGCTGTTTAACCAACCAATCAATTGTAATGCAGGAGCGCTGCAGCACACTCCGCTAGTCAATCTATCATTTAGAATAGCATGATCAATCACACCAAGGCTGCACTTAGGTCAAGCAGCCAACCAACACAGAGCACAGGAGATCATTAGTATCCCTGAGACAGATATTTAATCAGTACTATGACATTGATGGAAATCAGAGTGAAAATTTTTAATAATGTTAGTAAATAATTTTTCAGGAGAGGCTGAACATTTGACATCTTGAAATAGTCAGGAATGCAACCAGTGTGGAGAGAGTGAATAGACAGCACGCTATGGATTATACATCCGTCAAAACATTTGTGACAAATTTTATGGGAATATCATCTAGGGGACTGGATGATGGTATCACATCAGTTACAGGCACGGATCTACTAAAGGTTTGCGCCACCGCAAATGGCATTGTGGGTGCTAAAACCTTCTTTTCTGATCTACTAAGACAGCGCACAGGGCATTTGCGCCTGAGATCATGGGTTGATCTGTGTGTGCTGTTTTTTGTGGTTTGGTCAAATTGCATATGCATTTGTGGGTGCTCCAAGGCTGAGGCGCAAAATAAAGGGAGGGATTTACTGAAATTGGCAGTGGACGTAATTTATCAAGAGGCGTTGGCCGTTATCACCTGTCGATTGCGCATGGAAATTAAGACCTAGGAAAAGCATTTCTTATCATTTTGCGCATAGGATAGCTCTGCTGAAAGTGCCTGAGTTATGCCAAATTGCAGCAATACATTCTGGAAAAATACTGCTGCTCTTCAATATTTTATCATTATTCATTTTTTTTATTGTAGGAGGTTAGCAAGTCTTTGATCTGCATGTAATAAAGTTTGGTAGTGTTCCATCTCACTCTGTTCTTCTAAATTCCCTTTTAAAGCAGCGCATGTTGTCATTAATCCAGATGAAGCAGTTGATTTTGACCTAGTTTTGAGCATGGCAATAATATTTCATGTGGATGAGCATAGTTGGTCCAAGTAAAAGCTACATCAAGAGTGTGGCCATGGCTGTGAATTGAACCAGAAACACGTTGTAATAGTGTAATAGGGCTTAATAGTCAGTATGGTCTAGAAAGGAAATAGCTGTGCATGGGGATGAAACAGAAGACTGTGAAATGTCCACTGTAACAATCAGTCAGTCACTTGCTGACAGCAGTTTTATCTGTAACTGGGCACCAATAAGGTTACAGTCAACGTCTAAGGCTTTTTAAAGACGACCGGGTCCATGAATATAAAACAATGCTCACTACTCCAAAAAGAAAGAACTCCAGAATTTAAGTTTTACAAGTCTATACTAAACATCTCAGCACTTTTACCCAGCTGTGACAATCAAGGTGAGTTGAGGCATCTACGTTTATTTCCAAAGTCATGGAAATGCTGTTTGAGAGTTTCTATGTTCCGCAGCTTTGTCTCATTGGAGCCACAGTGCAGCAAAACCTGTGAGACATTTGGACGACTCTCAGTGATTTTGTCTGTCACTCTCTGGTAGCAAATCACTGTAGCTTTTCCCATCCTGTTCAGCGTGACATTGCGCACCATGGAGTCTCATGGTACAGAAGCTGCACAATAACATCCGGTGTGTCAGACAGTGATGGGTGCACAGTGACATACTCTGACTACAGGATGCTAACACTGGTCCATGAATCCGCGGTCAGGTGGAATAATGTACTGTAGGCAGGCAGGAAGTCACATGGTTTGTACCTTTTGACTGCTTTGTTAAAAGGTACAAAGCAGTGATGAATCAGACAGCCACACTTTCGGGCTCAGCCAGCAGTCCCCCTTCTACTTAAAGTCAAGTAAATTTGGATACATTTTTCTCCACAGGACAGTAAAAGCACTCAGGGAGGCCAAACTGGGTCTGACAGCCACCACCCATCATCATCACGCAGGGGAATTTTATTATTTTGCAGTCTTCCTGCTTGAAAACAGCAGGGGCATGTCAGACTAATTACATTCTGACTATCATTCACACGGCTTCTATAAAAACATATTAAAGCTCTCTAAAAGCTTGTTGTGAGTTTTGAAAAAAAAAATTACAAAATAATTCAAAGTTCACAGTGTAGCACAGCCAAGCAGCAATCTCTTATTCTTCACTTCTCACTCCAAACGTGAGCTTTGGAAATCACATGATTTATTCTATTCCTTTTGAAGAACGGGAATCATAAAAGCACATTTTCATTACTCCACAACAGTTTCTCCCATCTTCTGTTCTCCATGGTGGTTGCCTTGACAACGCTATCAGGGGATTTAAATGAAGTGAGGTCTTCTGTTGCTGATAAATGAGAAGAAAGGTTGCCAAATAAACAAGTGGAGAGGATGTGTGTGTGTGTGTGTGTGTGCGAAATGAATGTGATGATTCTTCATCAGAGGCTGTGAAAAGACAGTGTTTTGAATGGCTTTAGCTGATAACAGAGGAACAGAGAGGGGAAAGTCAATAATGTGGATTGGAAGTGTGCGTTTGTGTGTGTGTGTGTGTGTGTGTGTGTGTGTGTGTGTGTGTGTGTGTGCCCAGTAACGCCATGAGCTGTCATGGGGTAAAGCAGTAATGTGTGAGTGACAGCTGTTGCGGGACTAAAGTACTCACGAAATGCACACAGACACACCACACACACACACACACACACACACACACACAGCACCAGTTTATCCGGCCACTGTCCTTTACCATTCACCAGGTTGATGAGGTGATTGACAGCCCCTGTGTGCCGTGATGTAAAGCTGAGTGAACGGGTGCAGGTGGCAGTGAATTGGCAGAGCTGTAAAGTTCCTGGTACAAGTACACAGAAGATTGTTCTAGTACTCCTCATATAAAGAAAAATACATTGTGCCTTCATTCATTCATTCATTCATCAAGCACAGCATTAACAAACCTGTACTCACAAGTCATCATACTCACTGTAAAACACCTCAGCTGCCACTGAGCACTGAGCCATTTGGTATGCATGTTTTATCTGGTTATTTCCTCATTTAAGTTTATCAGGCATTTTAGTGTTTTTCATCTTTATGTGTGCAAGTATTGAGAAATGAGGCTCAGTGTCTGTAGTTTAAAGGTCTTTCTCTAGTTTAAAATTGAGGCCTGTTTGTGTGTGTCCGTATGTGTGTGTGTGTACCCATGTCTATGTGTGGGAGTTTGAGCTAACTTCTTTCAATCAATTAAAAAATATAAATTGAAATCGCTGCTCACCTATTACTCATAGGCTGTTTATTTTTATTTGTTTCATTATAGATTGGAACGAAGAGTCTTTTCACATTCTAACGCTGAAGAAATCTAACCCTAATTTGCTTGATTTAATTGCAAGTGAACTGAACATTGGTGTGCGTGCGGGTGTGTGTGGGTGTGTTTGTTTATGTGTCTCCATATGTCTATGCTGTGCTGCATGTGTATGTGTGCTCAAGTGAATCCTTGTGTGTGCATTATGATGAATTATATCCCTAAGATCAAGTAAGTAAGTAAGTAGCATTGTATAAACAAAAGAAAATTGAAGCCAAATCTAAACATATATTTTGCATTTTTTCATTACCTGACATCATGTTTGAAATGTCAATTATGGTCTCCACTCTACAGACTGTAACACTGATATTAACTTTGCACTTTCGACAAGCATAAAGAAAGACTGGCAGCTTTACTGAAGACTTTGCTCTACCTTGCAAATACCCTGATGACCTGTGTGGATCCAGATTTAATAAGTGCACACTGTCTCCATCCCCCTGACTGTGGATGAAGTGGGTTCATAACATCTCTCTCTCTCTCTCTCTCTCTCTCTCTCTCTCTCTCTCTCTCCAGCACAGAGCCATCAGGGAGCCACAGGGCAAACACAGCCAGCCGAAGAGGGCTAGAAACACAGATGATAATAATCACCTAGCATGGGAAATTAAGAGGCATATTCCAATTTCCACATTTAATGGATGGTAGGAAATTCATTCAGCAATATTTCTTAAGATTGCATATTCATGAATCTAAATATTGTTGTTCTTATAAATACTATTATAAATATTCCTGTAATTGTAGTAGAAACCAAAGGTCTTGGTTTAATTGGTTTAACTTTCACTCCACCAGACAGTTTGTAAGCATAGGTGTCACTTTGCTGGATGTTGGGTATCGGCTTCTAGAAGGAAACTCTTCAGACTGACACTATCAGGAGTGATATGACCTGACAAGTGCCACACATTGCTATATCCAATTCATAGCCATTTATATGAGGGCTTGTTTAGTATCAATTTACATTAGCTCAGCTTGATACAGATAGGCTAATGTTTCAGACCTGATTTAAAATAATAGTACTACAAGAACCAGATCCTTGCCTGGCTTGAGTACAGGTGGTATCCTTATGTAAATCGGATTTCTTTCCTCCATTGCCTAAAAGACTGTTATACTTGATGTAGCTGGGTCTGATTAAGTGGGACAACTCCAAAAAGACTGACTTTAAAAATTCAAAGATCGTATTGATAATGCTTTTTTTTTTTTTTTTTATCTAAAAGGTAGAACGACCTGATAAACTCATTGTAGCTGAAACTTTGGTGCAATAAATGTAAAGCTAAAAATGTTGGTGCCATAAATTGTAAAAACGGTGCAATAAATGTTTAGTCACAGCAAGCAGAGAGCAGTGTGCGGCTTAGTCACTTTAAAGCATCATCCACCATCCATCCATCCAAAAAAAAAAAAAATACAAAAAAAAAAAACAAAAAACATAATATAAAAATATATTATTCCACAGACCTTTTTGCTTTGGAGAGTGAGTGAGGTGAAGTTTCCTTCACCAAAGATATATGATTTTGATCATATGGTTTCACTGCTGTGGGTCAGTAACAGTGACGCTGATTTTCACTCACTAGTTCAATAAAAATATATTGGACTGGTGAGTGAATTATGCATGAAAACCTTAAGGTGTCCCACTTTATATGATGTCCCACCTTTGCTGAACTCACCCAAATGGACAAGACAATGGGCTGTGTGCATTGTTTGTGTGTGTGTGTGTGTTAGGCCTGCTTTTGCTAATACCACACATTCCTTTGCTCACTGTTCTCCACCACTTGCTCTCCCCAGTTATTGTTTTAAATTAACATTAAATACATTACATTAAATTCGATTAAATAAACAAGAGCTTCAACAACAGTTTCCAAAGGACAAACTTTCAGGCTTTGATACACTAATTAAAAAGGTGTTTCTCCTCTTATACATTTTTCTCTACAGAGAAATAAAAGAAAAGAAAAGAAATAAAAGCGACAGAGAGAGAGAAGAAAGACAAACAGATTTAGAGGGTATAAAATCTTTCTTCTCTCTGCTTTGTGAGCATTCCTCTGGGTGTGACTGTTTGGTCTGTGAGAGGCGCTGGAGCAAGAGATGACAGAGAGGAATGATGGAGGGATGAACGCACAGTAGTAAAGTATAGATTTGATTCGACCAGCCACAGCTACAGCTACTTGGTGTAGGTAGGCCTAGTGCAAGAGGGCGATGACATGAGAGATTTTGGGGTGGGTGAAGCCAAGATGGGCAAAAAGGCTCCAGTCTTTCAACTATTTTTTCTTACTGCAACTTTTTCTTTTTCTTTCTTTGACTTTCTCCGTCCTTTCGTTTCCTTGACTTTCCTTAACTTGCTGTGCCTTTCCTTTCTTCTTTCTATGTCTTCTCTCTCTGATCTTTCTTCTAGAGGTTAGATAGGGTAATACTGACTACACTGCGGCATTCGTAGAATTGACTAGGGTCAGTGACCTATGAGGTCAGAAGTCACCTGTAATAACTGGCCAATTATATTTAAGATTGACTGACAGGAGTAGGAAGTCTGATAAAATATTAAATAGTCTCTCATTGGGCTTTCTGACTCAGAGAATTCAGAGCTGATTATTCACTTTGCGTCTCTCTCTGTCTTTAATCTTTCTTATACTTCCTATATTGTAGTCTGGCTTGGAGTCTGTCTGTCCATGCAGTGTCTATGCACTATCTCTGTGACTCAAACAGTCTGATAGCACAGTCCTACATGTTAAGTTATCTTACAATCTGTAGTATTTTTGACTATTATTTTGGGTGCATCTGCTTCCCTTTCTGCCTCCTTCATTCTGTCTGTACCAGAAAATGAGTGATGCTGTGAGAGGCCAGCGAATGGAGAGGACCACTGCAAGCATTCAGTCACATTTAATAAGGAGGATGGTGATAAACTTTTTTTTTTTTGTACAAATTAACATCCATGTGAAGAAGTGAAGAAGCATGTACAGATTTATCCTCAAGAGTGATGCAATCCACTTTAAATCTCCTCCCCCCAGTATAGCAGTCTGGCCAGTTAGCTGTGTAAATATTCCCTGCTGGGTTCTGCAGAACACGCTAGATTGGTTTCTGAGAACCGGGTTGGGACACAGTTCTACTGAAACACATTATTATGAAATTCATTATCTCTTGCTGTGTTTACTGGATAATTTCAGATTTCAGATTTAAAGCACTGGCTGGGGAATATTGGCTATAATGAAAATTCTAGTTGAAACACTTAACATTACATTTGATGATACTGGCTTGTCAATAAACAAACTCTATAGAGAGGATTTCAGCCCACTATGTCTACATTAACGTGTTAGCCTCTGCTAAGATACCAAACACAAATACCAGAAGTGAAGCCATGTTAGTCTCTGCAGAGGTGGAACTTTTTGGATTTGTATTTTCGGCACCAGCCCAGGCAAATTATTACTAGCCCAGTAGGCTATAGATAATGTAATATTCAAGTTTAACAAGGCAGATCCTGATATACATGCATAAAAACCACACGTTTGTTTAATTTTGTATATCTCATATACTAAATAGATAAAGATATTTTGTTATTACAAGCTCAGTATTATGTAATGGTCAATTTTAACAAGGTAAATCATGCTTTAAAATTCTATCCATTATATTCCTATTATATTGGAAAGTTGAACACACTACAGCCTGCCAAAAAAGAAAGAAAATAATAATAAAACTTTATTTGTATAGCACTTTTAAAAAACAAGTTTACAAAGTGCTTCACAGACATAAAAACAGAAAATACAGTGCAAATACAAATCAGAATAATTACAATGCAATCAAGAAATAAAAACATAGATAAAAGACAATGAATACAAATCTTAAGAATGAATAAATGAATAAAAGCATAAAGAAATAAAGAAAAACTCTAATTAAAAGCCATTTTATAAAAATGAGTTTTTAAAAGAGTTTTAAAAGAGGAGGTAGCTTGTCTGATTCACAATGGAAGGTTATTCCACAGTTGTGGAGCCCTACTACCCTCTGTCTTAAGCCTTGCCCTGGGGACCGAGAGCAACAGCTGGTCTGCAGATCTGAGAGTACGAACAGGGGTGTAAGGGGTGAGAAGGTTGATAATGTAAGATGGGGCAAGGCCAGTCAGTGATTTAAAAACAAGCAATAAAATTTGAAAGTAAATTCTGAACACCACGGGTAACCAGTGCAATGAGGCGAGAATAGGGTAAATGTGCTCATATTTTCGAGTTCTTGTAAGAACCCTAGCTGCGGTATTTTGTACAAGTTGGAGGCGGTTGATAGATTTGTGGGGTAGTCCGGCAAATAATGAGTTACAGTAATCTAGATGGCTGGAGACAAAAGCATGAATGAGAGTTTGTGCATCACTGAATGAAAGAAATGATCTAATCTTGGCAATACTCCTGATTTGACCAATAGCTGATTTGGTGATATTGCTAAAATGTTTAGAAAAGTTCAGGTCCGAATCAAAGATTACTCCCAGATTTCTGGCCTCATGGGTGCACTGCAAACCTTGGGAAACTAAAGTCTGGCTTACAGAATTCCTGTATGCTTTGGGTCCAAACATCATCACTTCAGTTTTGTCATTGTTCAGCAGTAAAAAGTTACTGGACATCCAAGACCTTATGTCTGCAAGACAGGCTGTGAGTGAGGTAACTGAGGAGAGGTCTGATGGATTTATGGATAAATAGATTTGTGTATCGTCCGCATAAAAATGGAAAGAAATATTGGAGTTGCGGATAACTTGACCCAGTGGTAACATGTAGATGAAGAACAGTAAAGGGCCAAGAATAGACCCTTGAGGAACGCCGTAGGTGATATTTAGAGGTTCTGTCACTCAGGTAAGACTTAAACCAGTCTAGAGCAGTCCCAGTCACGCCTACCCAGTTTTCTAGTCGATCAATTAATATGCCATGATCAACTGTATCAAACGCAGCAGAGAGGTCTAACAACAAAACAGTACAACAGCTGGCATCTGAATTCATCCTAATGTCATTTAAGACTTTTAGAAGTGCTGTTTCTGTACTATCTTGAATTCGAAAACCGGACTGAAACTTTCAAAGAGTGAGTGGTCATTCATAAAGGATATGAGCTGGGAATATACCACTTTCTCCAGTACTTTGGCAAGACAGGGTAATTTAGATATGGTTCTAAAATTATTACGATTGTCGGTGTCAAGGTTGGATTGATGGTTGGTTTTTGTCAGCTGGGCAGAGATGGTCTGATACTAGTTAAGGCTGCGTTCACACACAGTGCTTTTTTTCCCCAACTGCAACTCTGAAAAAGTGCTGCGCCCGGCATGTTTTTTTTTTGGCAGAGCGGAGCGCCTTCAGAAGTTGAAAAATTTTCAACTTTTCAGAAAGCACCGGGTGACGTGAACCTCATTTTTCTCAGACAACCAATCGCGATGAAGCAGAGGCTCACCGTTTCCCATAACAACAACAAAGATAGAGAAAGTCAAAGTGCCGGTGGAGAAATTGGACGTTGTAATTAGTGAATTTCCATTACCGTAACACCGATTATAAAGGCAGTGTGGATTATACTGGACGTGTATTGGGAATATCTGGTAAGCCTTTGTTTGTTTCGCAACACTGTATTGTCTGCTAGAAGTGCTAACCAGCTGGCCAGCGGCTCAGCTAACATCAGATGATGTTAATGTGATGCGCTTTTTAATTCTCTTCACAAAAAGCGCTCCAGGCAGTGCTTTTTCTACACAAAAAAATGCTATGTATGAAGGCAGCCTAAGGTGGTAAATGAGAACACTGATGCTGGTAGACCAGGTAGTATTTGAGTAGCAAAAATATAGGATATGCTGAGCTGGTCACCTGCTCAACAAGCATTTATGATTAGAGCACGAGAAGCCTAAACTAGCCACCAGCATAGGCAGCTTGGCTGGTTCTAGGCCTTACTCTCTAATGGTGGTATATTTTGATACATTTGGTTTTTGTATGAGGTTCATTTGAAATGTTGCTGTGTTGTTTACATTAACTAGCTACTTCTGTCAGTGAGCTACAGAGCTAAAGAGCTGCCTGTCTGCAACCCTGTTGCTTAAGTTTTGAGCGTTACTGTATGGCAAAAGTTCCAATAGGCAGGCTGAGTCAGTGACAAGCCCTTAAGGTGAAAGCACTGAAATGTCTATTACACCTCAACTAAATGTTGGCGTAGATTCATGCATGGGATACTTGCTGCCCAATCTCACTCACCAGCTGGGCTAGTGCTCTCTTTTCTGGACTTGCCCGCTCCCAAAATCATCTCATCTCAGGTAAAAGGGGAACTTAATTTCATGCCCTGAACCTCTGTAATTACATGCTTCTGAAATATCCTTGTGTTGTTTTAATGAAGTAGCTCTGTAATCCAGCATATTACTGCCCACACATTAACCATGTGTCTAAATCCCATATTACAGCTTTCATGTTAGCATCCACTAACAGACCATGATATTAGGATTGAAGCTAACCCTGGCTAAAGCTCCATATTACTGAGGGGCTAACTTTGATCCTCCTGTGTGAATTAGCCATGCTTTATCTGACTCAGATGACAGGCTGTGGGCTTGGTTATCTCTCTCCTTCATACTGACATCTCTCCATACTAGCTGAGACAGGGTGGAGTGCCAAATGTACTAAACATTGCTGTACTACACTCACCACACTACAATAGCTATCACTTCTTAATGGGAACTAATTTCCCCCAAAGTACCTTAGCACTTACATCATCTTAGATCCTTTGGAAACCAATTGCAAATGATTTAAGTGATATGGCACTCACTCAATACAAGTAGGCCAAGAAACAATACATCTTGTAACTTCTTGTAACCAGACCAGCCTGAACTTGTGCTATGATTGTGGCATTGCCTGCTTTAATTGTTCTGATGCTACAGTATAAGGAATATTATTGACTAAAACTCACCATCCAGTTTTGTTGTTGCGTGAGACAGAGTGGTCTATGGTTCCTGGTTCTCCATGTCTGCCGGGTCAGGCTTCGGGTTCTGGATTGATGATTGATGGCCTTCACCTGGCTTTTCAAATCGTTTGTCTATGATATTTTTTTTACCTGGCTTTGCATCTCTGTTTCAACTATTCAAAAGGCCCTTTAGGAAAAGTTTGGTTTTATAGCTCTTCAAACACCATAATATCAGGACCCATAGCCAGGCTTGCGGTGGCCCCAAAGTGCAAAACACAATAACACAACAGCAACTTAACAAACTCGAAAACACAACATTTCACAAAACAAATTAACAAAACCAAAAACAACATTTAACAAAACAACTTAACAACTCACAAAACACAACATTTCACAAAACAACTTACGGCAAAACGGCAAAAGAGAAAGCAATTCAACATTTCACAGAAAACGGAAAGGTAGGTACCTTCCTTTGTCGTTACTGATTGGATGTCTTTGTTGTCACTACTGTAAAGGTAACAGGAAGTGGGACTAGCGGCGATGCCTTCAAAATACAAAATAAAATGTAAGGTGTAATATGTGACCAATCACAAGATAGGAGCTGATTGTTTGCAAAGCTGTGGATGCTATTGCTGGGCAGAGCGAGTCTTTAGGTGAATTGTTCAGTTAGAGCCAGTAGCTCAAAATGAATCAAACTTTCGAGTTTTTCGGGATCATACTCGCTCGAGTATCCATCCGTTGTCCATTGCTGTGTTTTTCGCGCTCTAAAAACACAGCAACGGACAAGACAACGCAGCTGTGCATGTTTAAACTCGTGGTTTTATTTTAAAGGCATCACCGCTAGTCCCACTTCCTGTTACCTTGAGTGACAACAAAGACATCCAATCAGGAACAACAAGGACCTACCTTTTACGTTTTCTGTGAAATGTTGAATTGCTTTCTCTTTTGCTGCTGTTTTTGAATTTGCTTATTTGTTTTGTGAAATGTTGTAGTGTTTTCGGTTTTGTTAGTTTTGTGAAATGTTGTAGTGTTTTCGGTTTTGTTAATTTGTTTTGTGAAATGTTGTAGGGTTTTCAGTTTTGTTAAGTTGTTTTGTGAAATGTTATTGTGTTTTGCACTTCAGGGCCACCATATGGGCTGCTATGGCGGTACAAGTAATAGGCTACATGGTAAAATACCTTGTACAGTGCAAATTATATCTGTGCAACATGAAACTACATAATTGAAAAGCTTCCAATAACAGAAAAACAACCATCTGTTTTCCTAGTTCTAAAGAGTTGTTATTACAAAAAATATCAAACAAAATATGAAATACATGAAGCACATAAAACAGGCTCATCACTCGATTACACAGAGGCTCAGATGTTAAAGTGAAACAACATAGTATTTTGGATAGTCAGCGCTGCCTTTTCAGTTTGTAAAAGACACACTGTAGATGAACAAAATTGTGAAGATGTGAGGAATTGCATCATAAAATATGTAAATGAAATACAGAAACCACGAGGCAATCCCTTAATAAGTAAGTAAACCACAACACAGACACACCCCATCCATCCGCACAAAAAAACACATGGTTGGCTGTCGGCTGTGGCATTAATAACAATAGATGATTTAACTTCCTAATTCATCCACCTCCTTTATTTATTAACCAGCAAGGCTTCCTACCAAGCAATGATGCATCCCACTAATCGTTTAATCTGCACTCTTTACCCCGGAGGACCGAGTAAAAGCACACTCGATTTATGAGAGCTGGATTCGGGAGGGGGAATTTGTTCGAAACTGGTTGTTAAGCCACTGCGGCCAATGAAATATTTCTTTAAAAAGCCTTTCCTTCTGTCTTTAATTTTCTCCCATCTCCTCTTACACTCTTTATTATTCTCCCACACTTTCCCTCCAGTCATTCCTCTCTGTTTTTCATTATGAGACGTCTTTCTGGTCCCTAATTTATCCTCTCCATAGGCAATTTTTCTCTCTCTCTGTCTCTCTCTCACACTCACACACACACACACACACACACAGTCTTCCCTCTATCTGATCTAGAGTGTGTGTTGTATTTACCTCAACTAAAACAGCCAGTTCAGCATCGTTCACACAACACAGAGTCGGAGCTCCATCGATTCACAGCTTCAAGTTGATCTGAGCTTGTGTTTGTTGTTGACTTTGATTCTGCCTTGTAAACTGGTAGTGCAGTGAAAATCAATTCTGGCTGGAGATTCACTCCACCTGCTGTAGCTTTCACTGCACAAACAACACCCCCACCCATTTGCCACTCATCTCTGCCCTCATACCCATTACCCACTTCCCACCTTCCTCCATTTTTCCTTTATGCTTCCTGCCATTCATTAATTCCTTTCTGTCTGTGAAATTAGAAATTGGAGCCAGTAATATTGGACTGAATGCTTGCTAAAATTGCTAAACAATACCCTTGGTTTATGCGAGTGTGTGTGTTTGATTCTGTCACGTGTGACTGATTAACATATGTGTGTTAATGCATCTCCATAGTGTGTGTGCATGTGTATATGCATGCATGTGTTGCGGTTAGCTCCATTTGTGTATTAGTGATACACCCCAGCAAACATTTTGACGTCGATCAGAGGTCTAATTGACGTTGGTCCTGGAGGTCGATACGACGTCTAGTGGAGGGGCTGATATGAAAGTTTTTCTGATGACGGTCTTTCCGCCCACGTCGTTTCAATGGCTCAGACGCAGGGCTTAAAGACCTCCGGCCAGGAGCCGGTTTCCCGGCATACGGACGTTTTAGATTCACAAACTATTTTCGACCAAAAAAAAAAAAACTCACTCCACGTGGGTTTTTGTTTTTGATGTGTTTTATCCAATCATATTCAGCAAAGCAAAGCAATATTTTAGCAGTTTTTTTTTTATCCATTTAAAAGCAACCTACTTTCTATCACAATGTAGCACCAATTCTGTAGTGTAGCACAGCTGAAATATGGAAACGAAGTTTATGAAAGCTGGTGAAGATACACCAGCTACCGTCACTGAGACAGGAGGAAAAAACAAACAGCGATAGGTATGGATTGAATAAATGGGTGGAGACGGGAAACCGTTTGACACTTGGTGCGACAACTTAAGGGAACCGGGTGTTTGTTCTGCACTGTGTGCTCAACCAGCAGAAAGAAAATGCTCTTTCCACATGAGATAAATCCCAGACACAATGCCGCTATGCGCACACTCCCACATCTGACCACACAGGGAGCGACAGTTACAGCTGCCGCTCCAGCAGCATTGACAGACCGGAACGTGATCTGTCTTTCACAATTTACAATCGTCATTCAGCATAAAAATGTGGCATTGCTTTGGCTGTTCTCTAGCTCCCCAGGGGTCACCTGGTAAGAAAAAAATAATAGATGTGGAAATCCATACGGGCACCGATTGGTAAATCGCGCACGGCTCCATGCGCATGGATTAGTAAACCGTGTCCTTGAATTAGTGCGCACGGAGTCCTAAACGATATGCGCAGATTAGTACACCGTGCACACGGATTTGTAATATGTATATTGATAACGTCAAACAGGGACACCACAGCGGCCCACAGAGTTGCATATAAAATTTAATTAACATGCTTTTTCTACAAGCATGATTTATAGGGAGTAAATGGGTTTCATATTGTCACCAAAACACGCATCAGATAATAAATTAGACCTACTGATGTGATTAATCAATGGTTATGGTTCACATATGGTCTAGGTGCCTAATTACAGCTCACTATATGTATACCAAGCTGTGTGTAATGGCTCTGGCTCACTGTATATAGGCCTAAAAGTCCCTCTTTGATGTTACCAACTAGATATTACAAATCTGTGCACATGGTTTACTAATCCGTGGGCACAGTTTAGAAGTAAATTGAAAGAAAACCGTGCCCACTGATTTCCGCATAATTGTTTTTGTACCAGGTGACCCCTGGGGGCCTCCACAGTTCTCCTTATTGCACTAGGTTTTAAGCTTAATAATGCTGTGTGTTGAATATTCATTCATTCCACACAGAAATGTGTCAATTGTTTTCGTTGTTGGACTAGTTTTATAGAGAAATATATAAATAAATGGTGCGATGGTGCAGTGTGCTGACTACCCCCTGGCCTTCACCTTCCATCTCTTCACAGCAGCTGGAAAAAAGGCACAACAAAAAAATTAATATTCATCTTTCCAGAGCCTCTTCTGATGTTGGAGCATTTTTTGACTGTCAACAGTGGAAGCGCCTCTTGTCATGAATAAAGACAGGAAAAATAGAGAAGAGTGGGTCCTAGAAAATAACCAAAAATTCACAGGATTAATGCACGGGAAAACTGCTGTGCATAGCTAGCATGCTAGCTGTGTGTCGAACTCGGTCGAACTCCCCAAGTCACTGATCTCACCGTTGGCGCATGCCGTTGGCGCATGCGAGGCCGAAGGGAATATTTGGTGTTGATGCGCAAGGAAAAATAGTTCCTACAAAGGCAACTAGAAGAAACGTTGGAATAAAAGATAAACCTATTTTAGCCCCTATATCGGCCATATACATGATAGCATACTGCGTTTAGAATAATAACCTTTGCGATTCATGCGTAAACACTACCGTTC
Source organism: Centroberyx affinis (assembly GCF_046629955.1). NCBI lineage: Eukaryota > Metazoa > Chordata > Actinopteri > Beryciformes > Berycidae > Centroberyx > Centroberyx affinis. Next base: position 22,658 of record NW_027283298.1, on the reverse strand, counting down.
GCACTCATGTTACAAAATTATATCCTTGTAATTTAATACAGTGTTTATTCGGTTACACCACTGTAAAACAAGTTTTCCTTGAAATCACCATTCCCCTAAGATTATGTGTTGTCATGTCGGCAAATGGTCGAAATAAAGTCACATTGTGACTCGACGTCGGTTGAGAAACTGTTTGCTGGGACCACTGTAAGCGCTCACCTCTTTGAAGCAGGGAGATAAGAGCTGAGCTCGAGGTCACGGGTGTTGATATTGAGTCACATTTTATGATGTGGCCAACAAGCCATTAAAATCACAGCAGTAAACAATGTGTAGAGAACGCCTGGAGAGCAAGCTACAAACTGTCGGCACATTAAAATGAAATGAGATTTGTTTTTGCTGTGACACCCGCTCCATTTAATACATTGTACAATCTCTAATATAGACCTGAGGTGCCACTGTTGTGTGTTGTCCTATCTGTGTCTCTTCCTCTCACATTCTCTTTCCTTCCTTTAGCTCCTCAAGATGCAAATCAAAGACTACAGCATTATAAAACATCAAGAAAGGAGTGCAGAGACGGTGTGGGGGTAGATGCAAGGATGTAAGGGGAGAAAGGGATGGAGTAGAGTTGGCGATGTAAATGGACATGGGGCAGTGAATGGAGTGATGGAGCAGGTCTACGTAGGGATGAAAGAAGGTGAATGGAGAATCCGAGGATGCAAGGGAAAATGAAGAAGGTGCCATGTGTTTCGCATTATAAAGCCTCATGCGGAGGTCGTAAAAAATACCTGGGGTGAAGACAAATGCGAAATATATTTTAGATTCATTAAAACTTACTGTGGAAAAAATGAAGCCATTCACAACCTGGAGAAGGGGCGTCACCATAGGGCCAATGCCAGGTTTCAACATCTCATCCTGGAAGTTTCACAGTTATTCACGTGACTCTAACGACTCATTCATACTCATTCTAGTCGTTGAGGTCACATGAGTCATGTGACCTCAAACAAACCCTTTGAACAAACCCACCCGTTGGCAGGACAGTGGGATGGAAGAGATTTTAACTGCTGCTGTGACATGCTGCCACGAATTATTATGGTTGTGGAAAATTAACATGTATCAGGCCACTATTTTTTTTCAAGTTGCAGTGACTGTGAAATGAATTAAAGCAGCAAGAAAGAGTTGCACTGTTGCAATAAAGAAGACTACACATCAGGAGATATTAAAATCAATAATCAATATTTTCTTTAATGAGTAATATACTGGATTAAGTTGTCATTCATGAAAAATCAGATCAAGTCTAAAAGATAAAACACATGAGGACACATCATGATATGTAACTACAAATAGGTATTAATGGCATAATGATTGAGTGTGTGAAGTAAGTATGTGAAGAGTGGTTAACACAGTTCAAATTAAATTCAAATTAAAGTATTGATTTGTATTAATTAAATTGATTTACATTCATCTTCTTTATATTGTTTTCACTAATAAAAACTGTAACTGTAATTTGATATGGAGTGGCCTTGCATATTTAATACAAAAAAGAGGAATAACAATGCAAATACATGATTATATCGGCAGAAAAATCTTGCGACCTTTGTATCATTTAGGCATTTAGAGCAATCAATCACACATTAAAATTAATTTGTTTCTTTGCATATCCATCTGAGCATCTGAAGCCAAAAGCAGTGCCTGGGAGTAGCTTGCTCAAGGACACTTCAACAAGAAAGCACACACTGGCTATTGCTGGAATTGGATCTGTAACCTTCGGGTTACATGATGGCCTCTCTAGTCCTCTAATGAAAGGATAACTGAGAGGATGCCGTTCAGCTCATCCAAGACTTCCTGCAAATTTCCTGCTGTCTCCCTGATTGATCGGACAAATTGCATGATCTCAGATCTGATTGGATCAGCTTTTGTGTTACACTTGGCCTTATCAGAGGTGGCGTCAGCCTCAGGCTCTACCTCAGAACAGATTTTATCTTTTACCAGTGCTTCCTTTGCCTGTCTAATGTGGTGGATCTCTTTAGCATCCATGGCAATGAAGAAGATATCTGCTGCCACAAACAAACCAGCAAGCATACCTGTTGCAACCTCTGCCACACGAACTGCCCTGGCTGTCTGTGCTGCCGCCCTGCCAATGTTCATCACCTGAACTAGTCGGACCAGTTCAGAAACGCTGCCCACTCCTCTGCCTGCCCTGATGCCAAGCCTTGCCAGGTTTTCATGACTTAAACTGCTGTCCTGAAAGTCAGCAGACTCGCATCTCATCCTGACATTCTCTAAGCCCTCTGTGATCTCCTGGAGCCACATAACCACAGTGCAAATTTTTTCATCAAACTCTTTAATGATGCTTCGGATAGCCTTACGATCAGAGGATTGGTTGACCATATTAGTGATGTTCGAGACACCAGCAGTGGCCCCACCAGCTGCAGCCACCCCTATACCGACCCCGGTGACCACAAGGGAGGCCCCGACAGTGAAGGGGGCCAGAATAAGGCCCACTATGGACGTAATCCCCCCCACTGCCCCGATCACTCCCCCCGTCAAACTGCCAATGGTGGTGCCCTGGTGCACACGCTCCAAACCGTCTGCCACAGCTCTCAGCCTGTTCAAGTTGATCTGAAGTTCCTCCACAGTTGCTTTGCTCTATTCAAGAAACACAGAAAGTGTCAATGAACAAACTGGTAGAAAGAGGAATAGATAGATATTTAAATTTTCTCATCTTTTAAGTTGTCAGTTGATTGAGAGTTGTGTTTTATATGCTGATTAAGTTGTATTTTGTAACACTTGGGAAAAAAGGCTACAGCTGTGATACTAATACAGGAAAGTTGGCAGTCAAACCTTTTTTGAGAGAAAACTAATAATAAAGGGTCTTCCCAGAATCTCGCTGGCTGTTGGTCTTGCGTGAAGGTCTTTACTGAATATGTCACTCAGGAGTTGGCAAAGCTCAGGTGAGTAGTGCTCTGGGAGAGCCGGGTAAGAACCACCCAGTATCTTGGGGATTAGCTTGATTGTGGTCTCCGCTGAGAACTGAAAGAGGATTAATGTTAGGAAATATGGAAAGTTATAAAAGATCAAAAGGACGACAGAAAGAATGAGGTTATATCAAAGTTGGAGTGAAGATCACCTCACTTGAGACAAACGGTGTTTTCACACCTGTAATTTGTTTGCTTTGTTACAAATCAGCGACTAATTTGTTACAATGTTGTAGTTGTGGTTCAGTTCCTTTTCACACAACAATATTTCTAAGCGGACCAAGATTTGTAAACATGAATTGGTCAGAATTTTCATGTGGAAATTCTATTTCCTCGAAAAAAACAAAACAAAAATCACAGGAACACAATGGAGCACAGGTTTGCGCACCAGCAAGGACAGGTTATTTTCTTTGCTGTTATTCTCTGGTTTGTATACCAGTGTTTACCGCATGAACAGAATATTCAATTTGAATGTGAATCAAGGCTGCATCTCAAAAACAATGTGTTGCTGCATTTGATTTGACAAAGACACGCTGTTTCCAGACACCTCTGTAGAAGGTGCGCGCTAATGAGCGCCTACAATGACATTCACCCACCAATTTCTACCCAGAAGATGCATCAGGTAAGCTTGGTTTGGTTCTTTGGATCGGATTGCATTCTCACTAGAAAGGAACTTTGCCAGACTTCGTTTGGAAGCGGACTGAGACCACCCTCTCAAGATGGTCTCGGTCCGCTTGTTTTGGTCTGCACCCCAGTGCAATTGCTGCTTTCATATATGCCCAAACAAACCGAAATTGGGGGGGGAAACGCTCCAGGGTCCAAAATAAAGGCTCCAAATGAACTAGATGTAAAAACGCCCTAAGACAAGACCAAGACCGAGGGTGGTCAAAACAGACCATCAAACTGATAAACTCTTTTCAAACAATGGCAAGAACATTTTTGTATTCTTATTTTAAATTTCTCTTACTTTTTTCGTGAGGTGGACTCGTACGAGTGTGCCACGTCAGATTCACCGAACGCTCGTATCTTCAGAAAACTGACTGCGTAAACATGATGAATTCCACCTGTTCTAAATGAACGCGCGTTCATGAGAATTGTGAATTTGCATAATTGACGCCCCAATAATGCCATATAAGGTTAGGCGCCCGGCCCATATGTCAGGAAACTTCATTCATAAAACTGACAGGAAGACTAAGGAGAAGTCTACCAGCTCTGAGATTGAAGCCCTACTATCAGAAATAAGTCAACCAAAGCATATAATATTTAATATAATTCAATAGTGGAATCAAAGGCCCTGCTAAAGCCAAGGAATAGGGAAAAATAACTCTTGCGTTCCCTTGCGATAAACAACTATAGTATTCCTATACATTTTAGATGAACACCAAATAAATATCACAACAAAGCTATAATTCCCTATAGGAATATTATAGTGATACTACAGAAGACAAAAATACCATGATAAGGTCACTATAAAGTCCCTATCGGAGTATTATAGGAATATTATAGGACTACAGTGATTTTTTCGTTAGGGCACCATCACAGAAATAAAAAAAGAAATGGCTTGACATGAAATTAGATGCAAAAAGCAAGGCGATCCATGACTGCAACAGGAGGGCCAGGAGGAATTCTCCGTTACACAGACAGATGAAAGAATAGGCCTATACCTGCCATAATCGGCGATATGGCAGTGTCAGGTGTTCAGCGATGTCGCCCTGCGACTTGCACCTCAACCTGGTAAGACCTAAAAAAAATAGCCTATAAATCAGATTTATCTCCCTCTATAATGTATTTCTCCCAATACAATCTAACCTTGCCTTTGTCTCATCTGAGTGTTTGTCAAATAACCTGACAATTATTAGTGTTTTTTGTTTTGTCTTTGTATTGAGCGCACTTATAGGCTACTAACCCACATGGATACTTATGAGATTTTATGCGGCTCTGGTAAAATAAATTATGCACTACCTTCTAAGCCACTAAGCCATCAGTGCTCCCTTGCTATTTTTCCTGTTGCTGTAACCACTGTACTGGTTAATCTCAACATGATTATACATTACAGTGTCATTTATATATTCAAACTCAAAATTTCTTCAAAGTGACAGAGATACAATCCATTAGTCAACAACAAAGTTTTTTTTTTGCTTTGGAGAACAGCAGGTTGATTGTACGTGACTCGTACGACAGGTCTGGACCACTCGTACATTTTGTTCGTACATAAGAGAAAATTGTAAATACGAGAAAATTGGTGAATGCGGCAAGTTCTCTTAAATCGCTCGTACGAGTGATGTAAGAACGAATCTGTTCGTACGAGTGGTTCTTGCATGAGGCCCAATCTTCCTAATCAAGTTTAGCCCGCTACAGGAAGAAATCCTCCACTAACTTCAGCCTGCTCAGCCATTTGAAAGAGGTTTAAGCAGTAATTGTCAGGAAAGGATTTCCTGACAAGGAATATAAACAAGCGAAGCAGGGCATAGGAAATTGGAAACTGATATCCGAGACCAAGACAAAGAAAAATTAGGTCCTGAGACCATGAGACCGATAACACTGGGTAATACTCACCGCTAACATCAGAGTACACAGCTCATGGAGTATGCATCCCACTGACCAAATGTCACTGCAAACAAAGCATGTGTCATCATCTTTTTGTTATTGGGACTGTTAAATTGCTGTTGTCAGGTTAAAAACTTGTCTTCAAAAAGTTAGATGTACAGCACCAAAAAGTCAAAAGTTATCAATAATTTAGAAACAGAACAGAAATGCATTTTTGAAAATATATCAAAGTTTTTAAAAGGCTTACATAAATCCTAGGGTCATAAAACGTGTTCGATCTAAAAAGCACCACATGAATCTTCTGGTCAGTAAAAATATAAAAATTACCAAAAGATTAAATTTTTTGTGACAGCAGTGAAATGGAAATGGGGCTGTTCATTTAATTATATTAAAATCTCCTTATTTATAATTCCTGTCTTTTTAAGAGACTTCACGTTGATTAATGTCAACAAAATCAAAACTAGTGTTATTGTTCCATCAAGCTGAAAAATATGAAGACTTTAATTCCAAAATTAGATAGCAATCACTACAAAAGGTGACACCCTCTCTTAGAAAATGAATGATAGTGCAAAATTAAAACATAAGTAACTTTTGAAGTAGAAAGCAATTTAAGTAATTGGCTGTCAAAATAATAATAATAATAATAATAATAATAATAATGATAACAACAATAATAATATTGTTAATAATATTAATAAAACAGTTCATAATATATTTATAATATATTATTATATTTTCGAAGAATATATTTATATAGCACTTTTCTTAACAAAGTTACAAAGTGCTGAACACCAAAAGATTCAAACAATGACATAAAATACAGTATATATATAAAAAAGAAATAGCATGAAAAGACACTAAATAAAAGCCAAGAGAGAAGGACAATAAAACAATTAGAAAAAAGTAATCAATTGTGATTTAAAAGCAGTGACAGACGCAGCCCTTCTAATATTCTCAGGCAGGCCGTTTCATAACTTGGAGGCCCTCACCACAAAAGCTTCTTATTTTGTCTTAAGTGTAGACTTGGGAACTGACAGTTCTAAGATACTGTATATTGTAGCAACCCTGTTCATATGTGTTGTGATTATGCTTACTGTCAGTTATGGCCAGTTATGGGAGATGTTTGTTAGCGAGTTTGTACCTCTCATCTGCTGTCTGTCAATCACCTGTGTTAGGGTGCTGAGTGTTCCTGTTGTTGGTTAGAGGCAGGGGGAGGCGGGTCAAGGAAGTAGGTGATTGGTTGTTGTTATTGTTGTGGTTCCGGCTCGGGGTCTGGGAGAGTTGTTGATACGGCGTGGTTACGGCCGACAGTGACCAAAGTTTATCAAAATAAATGCACTGAATTGCAAGATAATCATTTCTCGTGATTATTCAATGTATCGGTCCTTGACGGGACGCTACATTTGGTGTCAGAAGCAAAGTTTGACAGGCTATTCGTCATCCTGCGTTAGCCATTAGCTTCAGTTAGTCGGCTAGCTGGCTTGTCGAGTTGGGGTTGCACGTGTGGGACATGATGAAGGGGAGCGGAGCGCGCCCGAAGGTTAAGGAGGAAGAGGTGGGAAGCGATTATGCTTTGACGTCGGATCTGGCGAGGGAGTTTGGACGTGCATCAGAACTCAAGCCCCGCTTACGGGAAACAGCCAAGAGACTGGCTGCCGATGCGGGGATGGGCTCTATCGACCCCCAGCAGAGCGGCAAACATCATGCAGATTCCCTCCCTGGTGCGGCGTCGCCAGTGCGCCGTGAAGGCAAGGATTACACACAGACTGTACACGAAGATGGCGGCGCCCATGGCAACCAGGTGCCGGTTAAAACGCCAAAGTACTCCGGTAAGGCGGATTGGGAGGCATTTCATGCCCAATTCGACCTGCTATCGCGGACAGCGGGCTGGTCGGAGGACAATAAAGCTCTACAGTTGGCATTATGCCTTACGGATGAGGCATTAGCATGCTTGTTGCTTCTTAGCCCAGATGAAAGAAGTGACTATGGGGCTTTAGTTGGGGCTCTGCAGCGGCGTTTTGGACATTGTGAACAACCTGGTCTCCTGCGCTCTGAATTGTGTAGCAGGCGCAGGCAACCTGGAGAGCCGCTCTGTGTGTTAGCCAATGACATTGAGACCCTATCAAGGAGGGCATATGCCCACATGCCCCCCGCAGTGCAGAGTGAGCTTGCCAGGGACCAGTTTGTTCAGGCTATAACCCCCAGGGAGCTGCGCATTCAGACCCAACTAGCACACCCCCGTACCCTACAAGAGGCATTGGAGCTGGCTCTGGAAAGAGAGATTGTGGGAGCTGGAACTACGGAGTGCGGACTGAGAGAAAGCAGCCCTATTGTAAGAACTGCAGTGGACAGCAGCCCGGCTCAAGAGAAGCCTGCATGGGTGGCTGAGATGACTGAACTGATCCGTGCTGTATCACTGCAATCATCACACAGTGCCACACGACCTCGACAACGCCCCCTGGTCTGTTGGGGGTGTGGCCAACCCGGCCATCTCCTCAGGCAGTGTCCCAAACATGCTAGTAACCAGGGAAACGGCTCGGGGTCCATATAGATGGGGCGATACGGACCCCTGGCGTTGTGTCCCACACTGCTTCATCACCAACAGGAGGAGCCCAACAGCACAGACGGGGGAGCTGGGCTCTACTCCCCCCTGAAGCAGATGACACCGCAGAGTCCGCGATGGTGGTGGGTTGGACTCATGTTGGGGATTTCTGCCACGTCCCCATCTCCCTGGCTGGGGCCCCATGTACTGCCCTTGTGGACACAGGTTCCACAGCAACACTGATGAGGCCTGACGTTGTTCCAGTGGGGACACAATTGGAACAGACTACAGTGCAGCTGCGGACAGTGACCGGTGAGCTGGCCCCTATGCTAGGAAAGGGGAGGGTGACTCTAAGTGTGGGGGGTCTGTCAGTGAGCTTTCCTGTGTGGGTGGCGGAGGTGCAGGACCCCTGTATACTGGGGTTGGACTTCCTGAGATTTGCGCGCTGCCTGCTGGACCTAGGGGAGAACACATTGAGCTTCCCTGGGGGCCCCACTGTTAAAATGATATCCCCCTCACAAACCCCAAGACCACACCCACTGACTGTGAAAGCCACAGAGACACAATGTCACCATACGAACCCCCCAGCCAAGAGCGATAGTTCCCCACTCCCGAGTTCAGTTGCTCAACAGAGTTGCTCCCCCACCCCTTCAGCACTTGGTAGCCCACCCCTTGTGCCCCACACCCCCACCGATGGACAGCCCCCCTCTCCGGCAACACTCCCCTCTATGTGCTTGGGCCCCCTTCCCTGGTCCAGCCAACCACAATGGAAGAGGTGGATAGATTGTCGGCGGTTAGAGAGATATGGAAACGCAACTGTGACATATTGGAGCCCTGGCAACAAGAAGAGCTGTGGCAGGTGTTGTCTGAATTCAAGGAAATCTTTGCTCTGACGGACAGTGAAGTGGGCTTGACACACCTGGTGCAGCACGAAATAGACACTGGGGACGCACAGCCCATCAAGACGCGTCCCCGCCGTCTTCCCATGGCGCATCAGGAGGCTGCAGACAGTGCGATTGAGGAGATGCAGCAGGCAGGCATCATTGAGCCCTCAGACAGCCCATGGGCTTCGGGGGTTGTGATGGTCCCCAAGAAACGGAGCCCCAAGATGAGATTCTGCGTGGACTACAGACCACTAAACAATGTGACCAGGAAAGACTCATACCCATTGCCCCGCATCGACGAGTCACTGGACCTGGTATCTGGCTCATCCTGGTTCTCCTCACTCGACCTGCGCAGTGGCTACTGGCAGGTACCCCTCAGCCCCGAGGCTAGACCGAAGACGGCCTTCTGTACAAGCAGGGGGTAGTGGCAGTTTCGCGTCCTTAGCTTTGGCCTGTGCAACGCCCCAGCCACGTTTGAGAGACTAATGGACAAGGTGCTGGCTGGCATCCCCCGCCAGGAATGTCTGGTTTATCTGGATGACATCCTGGCTCACGGGAACTCTTTCCAGGCAGCCCTGGGGGCGCTGCGGCAGGTACTTCAGAGAGTGGCAGCAGCAGGTCTGAAGCTCCACCCCGAAAAGTGCTGCTTCATGAGAAAGGAGCTGGAGTTTTTGGGGCACAGACTGGGGGCTGAAGGCATCAGCACTGTGGAGGAGAAGGTGCATGCAGTAAGAGACTGGCCCACCCCCACTGACCAACGACAGCTGAAAAGCTTCCTTGGCCTGGCCTCGTACTACAGAAGATTTGTACGAGGCTTCTCCTGCACAGCCGCCCCCCTGTACCGCCTGCTGCAGAAGGACAGGGGCTTCATCTGGGCGCCGGAGTGCCAGCAGGCCTTCAGCTCTCTCCAGAGGGCATTGACGGAGACCCCCATTCTCACTCCCCCCGACCCCACCTTACCATTTATCCTGGACACGGATGCCAGCAACGTTGGCATGGGTGCGGTGCTGGCTCAGGCGGGGCCAGAAGGGGAGAGAGTGGTGGCGTATTTCAGCAAAACTTTCAACAAAGCTGAGCGCCGCTACTGTGTCACTCGTCGAGAGCTTCTTGCCGTGGTGATGGCGGTAAAACACTTCAAGTACTACCTCTGTGGCCTGCCCTTCACTGTCAGGACCGATCACTCAGCTCTCCAGTGGCTGATGTCTTTTAGGGAACCAGAGGGGCAGGTCGCACGCTGGCTGGAAATGCTGCAGTCCTTTGTCTTCACGGTGGTGCATAGGGCTGGGGCTCGCCATGCCAACGCCGACGCCCTGTCCCGACGCCCCTGTGCTCCAGATGGGTGCCGTTACTGCGAGCGGAGAGAGGCACGAGAGAGAGAGCTCCGTGTGGAGGAGGAGACATGCCCCATGCACGAGGGGAGTGGGCCGGTCTGCCGGGAGATGCAGGTGATTGGCACAGCAGAGTGGAGAGCACAACAGGAGCAGGATGCGGAGCTTCAACCGGTGCTGCAGTGGGTAGAGCCTGGGCAGAGACCACCTTGGGACGAGGTGGCAGGGAGCTCAACTGCAACTAAGGGACTATGGGCAAAGTTTGAGGCTCTGCGTGTGAGTGATGGGGTGCTGCAGAGAGCCTGGAAGGAACCAGCCACAGGAGAGGAAAGGTGGCAGGTGGTGGTCCCCAGAGCACTGAGAGAGGCAGTGCTCAAAACCTCTCATGGTACAACCGGGGCAGGGCATTTTGGAGTCTCCAAAACCCTCCGCCACCTTCGCCAGGGGTTCTACTGGGGGCGGTTCAAAAGGGATGTAGAGGACTTTTGTCGCCGCTGTGACCCCTGTGCAGCCCACAAGGGCCCCCCAGATCAGTCCCATGCCCAGCTCCAGCAGTTGGCGGTGGGGGCCCCGATGGAGAGAGTAGCAGTGGATGTCATGGGCCCGTTTCCCCGCACGGATAGGGGCAACCGTTATGTCCTGGCCGCCATGGACTATTTCACAAAATGGCCGGAAGCATACGCGGTACCAGACCAAGAGGCAGAGACTGTGGTGGAGGCTCTAATGGAGGGCATGTTCAGCAGGTTTGGAGCGGCAGAGACCATTCACAGTGATCAGGGAAGGAACTTCGAGTCACGTGTTTTTGCCACTATGTGTAAGCGTCTGGGCATGCATAAGACTCGGACCACAGCCCTGCATCCTCAGAGTGATGGTCTCGTAGAGCGGTTCAATAGAACCCTAGCACAGCAGCTGGCCATCCTCACCGCAGAGCACCAACGTGACTGGGACACACACCTTCCTCTTGTCCTCATGGCCTACCGGTCAGCTGTTCAGGACTCCACCTCCTGCACACCTGCCCTGCTCATGTTGGGGCGGGAGCTCCGGACACCGGCAGAGGTGGCATTTGGCAAGCCCCCTGACACCCCTGCTGTTCCTCCGGGGCGAGAGTACGCTAGGAGACTCCAAGATCGGATGGAGTCAGCCCACACCTTTGCCCGGGACCAGCTGGGAAAAGCAGGCATGAGACAAAAACAAAATTATGACGTGAGGACCAGGGGGAGGCACTTCCAGGCTGGAGAACTGGTTTGGGTGTATAGCCCACGTAGGAAGAAGGGCCGGTGCCCTAAGCTAGACTGTCACTGGGTGGGGCCTTGTAGGGTATTGTAGAGGATGGGTGAGGTGGTGTACAGAGTCCAGCTGCCACTCCGGGGGAGAAAGGTGGCACTCCACAGAGACAGGTTAGCCCCGTACAGAGGCGACTCGCTTCCCCTTCAGAACCCTGAGCCCATAGCACCCTCACAGAGAGATAATGACTCAAACACCACGCCCAGCCACACACACAGGCCGGGGAGAACTGGCCTCAGACCACCGGTGGACAGAAGCCCCATTCCCCCTGAACAAAATGCTCCAGATTCACTGACTGTGTCCCCCATTCACACACCCCATTCTCCCCTTTCACCACACACAGTCCCCACTGCACAGCGGGGCGGTCCCACTCACCAGGCGGAGCCGCCTGTGTCACTACCTAAACCACAACCTCAGAGACAGAGACGGGCCCCGGGTCACCTCAGAGACTTTGTTTGATCCCTCGGGGCGAGGGACTTTGTAAGGGGGGAGCAGTGTAGCAACCCTGTTCATATGTGTTGTGATTATGCTTACTGTCAGTTATGGCCAGTTATGGGAGATGTTTTGTACTTCTCATCTGCTGTCTGTCAATCACTTGTGTTAGGGTGCTGAGTGTTCCTGTTGTTGGTTAGAGGCAGGGGGAGGCGGGTCAAGGAAGTAAGTGATTGGTTGTTGTTGTGGTTCCGGCTCGGGGTCTGGGAGAGTTGTTGATACGGCGTGGTTACGGCCGACAGTGACCAAAGTTTATCAAAATAAATGCACTGAATTGCAAGATAATCATTTCTCGTGATTATTCAATGTATCGGTCCTTGACGGGACGCTACAATATGTTGGGGCCAAGCCATGTAATTAAGCAATATTACACGAGAGGGTGTGCGTATTACAGGAGAGGGTGATGCTAACCGCATCACTGTCGTGCCAATAATGACGGTAAAGCACACCCTCGAGTGTAATATTGCGATTATACAACAGTTACCAACAAAATAAAAGATATAAACAAAATGTATTCATATTGTGGGGCAATTCGCTCTCAAAATAAAAAACTTTTTGCTAGTGTTATCTCCATTTCCCTGGAAATACATGGGGTCTGACTAATAACTGGAAAACAATCAGTCATGTCAGTAGACTCCTATGTAATGGAACCTAGTTTACTACTCCAGCAAGTAGGCGGAGCCTTAGTAACGACCTAGCAACAGAGACGATTTCTAGTCCCTGTTGAGTCAGCCAGCCAACTTGAGCTAAAGCTTTCTAGAGATCGCGGGATTTCCCAAACTGAATAAATACCACACATATAAACACAAAACTGCCTTGCTAGCTCAATCTTGTTGTAACTAAGATATCTGCTGAAAAAAATAATTTTTCCATGGACAGATTTAGCTACTATGTCCGCGAACTTCACATGTATTTTTAAGCTAGTAGCACCGTGTCACCGACTCACCGGCACAGCTGATGGAGGATGCCAGAGCGTCTGGTAACATCAAGGCTGAACAGAGTTAGCGTAGCGTTATATTTAAATATACTGTATGATAATATGGCAGAGTAATATTTAGTGATGAGCACGGCTAGGTGTGCTGTCATGCTGATTTGATCACGTTCTAAATGTCTAGTTCAATCAGATTGCTTGGTCGGAACTACCTGTTGTATAATATGTGTTACCAAAATGACAAAAGAAATTGCATTTTGAAAAGAAAGTCATAAAATCTGTAATGCAGGGATATTGAATGTGTGCCATGTAGGGCCAGGCGTATGCAGGTTTTCATTCCAACCAAGACAACACTAGGTGATTTCACTGATTAGCACAGCTTCAACCACAGAGGAGGACCTAATCAGTGAAATCATCTGCTGTCGTCTTTGTTTGGAATGAAAACCAGCTACTCTCAGCCCTTCATGGCACATGGTTCAATACACCTGCTATAATGTGTCAAACAGGAAAGGACACTATTTTCTCAACCAGCCAAATTGACACTGACTGTTTTACCTTTTTACCAACTAAGCCGTAGCTGATAAGTCATGGTGCAAAGCTCTTTACCTTTTGGATTTGTACATCCCATCTGTCAAGGTTTCTGGTGCCAAGTAACTTATTGCTCCTTTTCCTGAAGGATTTGAATTAGTGGTTGACGGAGAAGTAGAACTGTGTGAACAAAATATATATTTACAGGATAATAAACAACTGTATCCTAACTGATAAATATATTAATGAAGAATGTAATGAAGTTAGTTTACAAAAAAAATTATACAGTACTTTTCACCAACTTTTCCAAATCCACCCAAGCGCACTGTTCCAAATTCTGTGAGAAATATAGTCTAAAAAAAAGTAAAATCTTAGCTTTAAATTATATATATACACACATATATATACATGTACATATTTACCTTATCTATATAGATATACACATATATATACATGTACATATTTACCTTATCTTTACTGATTAATGCTTAAGTAAACAGTAATAAAGCAGTAATCAACCACATATTATATCCTCCTTATATAATTACTTCTTTAATTACAAATCAAAAACTGCAGTGTTGCTGATTATTGATTTAAATGAATAATTATTACCTCCTCAATATATGTAAAATATTTAAAAAGCAATGGGTTAAGATAGTTAAGATGGTTAACCATCAGTGTGAATGTGTGCAGTACCTTTGGCATCAGGTTTTTGTGAAGTAGACTTTTGTCATGAATGTACTTCATAGCCATACAGATCTGAACGAGCCAGTTCAGTATCTATCACAAAAGGAAGAGTTTGGTCCAAAGTGAAATATTAATGTTACAGGGAACACTCTTCCTGAATGCACTCTCAGTAGGATCCCATGTGTGGTAAGGTAACAACGCCTCCCACTAGCCAATCTTTCAAATAGTATAGCTTGTGTAAAAGAGTTAGTTTGGTAGCTTGCATGCACCCTGACTCTGCCTGCTGAGCCCATGTGTCTCCCTGCTGTGGTCTCTAGTTTCTCACCCTGAGGTAGGTACAGTAGCTATGTCCTCTCATGCTTCTACTCTCTTTTTTTAGACTGGTAACTTCCCTGTTTGTGCCATTGCTGACATCTGCTTTAGGTAGCAGAAGATACTCTGTAGGCTGAGTGAATGCTGGCTGGTGCGTCATTTAGCTGAGGTAATTGTTCTGGTTGTAATCGGCCCGTGATAAGTGAGACTCTGGTAAGTAGGTTGCTTTAGAGCGCCAAGGTTTTGCATTATTGTAGTGTTCGCATGGCACCTTACCAATGCTATTTCCTCTCATAGGTCCCTGCCACCGCTGACAGGAACTCTTTTTATAAATTGCAACTGATTTGTCTGTAAACCAATTGGTATACACAACATTCCCCTACGGAATGGGATAGTCGGAGTGGCGACCATTTGTATGTGTACCGTTCCATAATATAAAACCTCCTTGGTACCGTTGGCCTAGCTTCCGTATAAACCGACTTTCGCCATCGCTTCGCTGTCAGCTGGGAGGCTACTCTAGGATTTTTATACCGATTGAGTTTAATTGCACTATACTGTTGGTAAGTCGTCACATTTTATTCATCTAATTTTAGTCTTATAACATTACAAAGCTAACCCACTCACACTGTGTGGCAGCCGGTGTGACACACTTTATGGCCTTAATGGCCAAACTTATGTTGTCACCATAGAAACTAACCATAGACGCCATTTTTTGGTGTACTAGCCAAAATACCATAGAAAACAGTGGAAAGACAGTTCTATCCATTTGAATTCTGTGACTAAGCCATTCCTTCCTCACCTTCATCCAGTCTCCTTCTGATTTTTTAATACATTACTTTTTTGTTTGGAATCACATCTTTGGGTATTCATACTAGTGCTTAGTGTGTTGCTTGGATTATCTCCTTGGGTGAAATTCCCAAGGTGGTTTACCACCACGTCACATTCACATTTGAAAACAAATGACAAATACTCTTAATTGATCAAGATGCATCTTGTCTGGCCACTGTGGTTTTGACTTGCACACCCCTTACTCTTGCTAGTTTTAATGTTGGTGACCAAGGAATATAAATACATTCTACTGTTGCAGTCATTGTAAGTGACTCTGGATAAAAGCTAAATCAGTTAAATGTAAGAGTAAATTCAAAATGCGTTATGTTGGATACCTGGCACTCCTCAAACTCTTCTCCAGATTCTCTCTTCTGTTTGATCTCTTCAGCAAGGCTCCCTCCCTGACAGTAGTCCATCACTATGTAGTAAATGTCCCCATCTATGAAAAATAGAAGACATAATTTGTGAACATTTTCAAAGCAGTCATCTTCAAGATATTATCACTATGTATAAGATGTTTCTCACTAAAAACAATGAGCCCTTATATGAATTCAAATTTATATTGGTACTGTACATAAGCAAGGATATTAACATCTTATTTTATCAAATGGTTAGATCTCCTGCTATCTGGGGGAGATAACATGAACCTCCGCGTGTGTTACGCTTTCCAGGGAAAAACTGGAAGCCTACACCGGCGCAATGACAATGTATTAAAAAAAAACACCAGTGGATTAAGTGTAATCTTGTCTTAAAACGTACATTTCAAAACATATTCATGAAAAAGGAATAATACACTTTCAATACATTTCTCAAGGCTTACCTTGAAAAGAATTCTTGCTGCTAACAATATGAGGATGGCTTGTTGTCTTGAGGATTTCTATCTCTGCCATTAATTCTGCAACAGCGTTCCTGTGGATCTGTTTAAAACATCACTGGCATAAGAATAGTCTGGCAGAATGGCCTGGTGGTCAGAGCAACAATCACTTCTCAAGCGCGCCCATGATTATCGATCATTCATATGGTTGACTCATTGACAATGAATAGATTTTTAGTTTCACATATTCAAATAAAAAAAATCAAAGACTGCAGGCAAATCCGATTTTTAGGACAGACTGTCCACACTGTTATTTGCAAGTGAGCAGGTCAGATTCGTGTGTTCGGGCACCTTTAAGCTATCTGCATTGGTTGCTGTGGTAACGACATCGGCGGCACTTTCTTCAGATACAAAAAACTGATAATAAAAACAGACCTGGGAGTTAAGTTATACAGATAATTATGACTTGTAGTTGATATCAAATCATCTTGATGTTTTGGGTTTGAATATGTGAAACTAAAATTGAATATTATGCAATGTCAATTGAGAGGTGATTTAATGCTATTTTGTACTTATCAAAGTGGTTTACCCTGCCTCTTCAAATACCCTAATGAAGTATCTATCGCCCATTATATTGAAGGGGGGCAACTAAGTACACTGATCAAATTGATCTTCCCTGGATAAAGAAGGGCTATAAACAGGTTTCCAAAAGATCCTGTCTGGCTTCTTTCAAAGATCCTAAAATCTGCCAAGATTTGATTGTGAGATTTTGGAATGTGTGCATACATGTTTCACATTTTAATATGAAATAAAAGCAAAAAGTACAGGATCTCACCACTTACCTTAGACAAATTGAGCTCTCTTATCAGAAATGTGTCGCCTTCCTTTGTGACTACAACACCATTTTCTGTTTCTCTTTCAAAAATGTAGTCATGCTTCTTAAGGACGCTCTGTTCACTCCCCATTTTTGCCTTGTGACACACACACACATACACACACAACAATTCTTCATTATATTAGGGTTTCATTCTGAAACACCTTGTATCCATTGTGTGGAAAAAAAATGTGACCTGAATTTGATTATTTCAATAATAAAACAAATATCATCGATAGTTTGACAACTTTGTAAGCTATACTATAAAGGAGGGAAGGTTACCTCGTGGATACTAAATTTGCTGGCTGAGTAATCCTTCAGATATGACTCTGGTTAGAGAGTATGGTGGAGACCTAAAGCACCTAGGTTGAGTGGAAATAACTCAGGTCGAGGCGTCTGATGCAGTTGACATCTTTTACTGATGGTGGAATGGGTAGTGTTACCAGTGGTCTGCAATGAACAGAAATTACAAAGACAAAGTACAGGATTTAGTAAAATAATGTCATTACCATAATCTACATAGGGATAATATCAAATAATATCAAACTAAACATTCTTATATGGTTTAAACATTATAAGCTCAGTGACTTGATTCTATCCTGCCACAACTGAAACAGCAGCCTGAAGTAGCTAGCAAGACTTAGAATGGCATTTCCACGATTTGACATAATATCAGATTATTAATCCTCAATTACCGATTACAATTGAAATAAAACAAAAATAATTAAAACTGCAAGCAGTGATGAGCGGGCCCTCGCAGCTGTGTGCAAGTCGGGGTGTGCTGCAGTCGGGGTGTGTTGCAGACGCGGCGTCGTTACCGGACACCGACCGGTCGACGTGGCACACACCATGAAAATTCCATGTAAATCATGTGGTGATTGTCGCACAAGGCTTACTTCCTGTTGCCAGGCGGCCAGCTTTGCATGGCTTAGGTATGTATGGAATATCTACTAATATTTTATATTCTCTCTCTCTCTCTCTCTCTCTCTCTCTCTCTCTCTCTCTCTCTCTCTCTCTCTGTCTCTGTCTCACACAAAATGCACGCGTGCCAAGTAGTGTGAAGTAGATCTGCTGCTTGAATGACACACAGAGGACCCAAAACGTACTTGATCAACGATATCATATTATTTTCGAGGGCTTTAATGCATGATCGGAATGACAGATGAATGGGCTATTTTTTTATTATTCTTATTTTTGTAAAAAAAAAAATAGATCAGGGGCTATTCATAAAACATTCGGGGCTGTAGCCTCGGACGCCCAACAATGCCGCTGCCCCCAATTATGAAGTCACTCCCTTGTGTTTCGAGCAAAAACTGACTGTGATCCCACAGCGGTGTCCTCCTAAAGTGTATGTTACAGAAAAGACGATTTTTGAAATCATCATACCTTAATTAGTAAACTGCCAAAAAATTTTACTGATATCTTGAAAACTGAACGTACGGTAGATCAAAATGTCTAGCTGCAAATAATCTGCTAAATTGACAATGTAGTTTGATCAATCTATAAAAAAAAAGTCTGGACTCTCAAGATGATGTCTGTAAATTGATGATGATTGAATGTGGGGCACTAATACAGTTATAATGTTCTTTCTGAGGCTTGTTGGAGTATCATCGATGACCTATCACTTGACCTGTCCCTTTGTTTCATTTCAGCTTTCCCACACCACCAAAAGGGAAGTCGGTGTAGTGGTTAAGCATAGGGCTTTGGAGCACAAGGTTGGGAGTTCAAGTCCCTGATGAACTGAGCGCATTTTGAAGTTTCATGAAAAGTAAATCAACACTAACTCACATAGTGCAGAAAATTCAAATCAGGTGTTTGGCATCACCTGTCAATGGCTAAATACCCAACCCGTTCTCATACCCAACTCGTCCTATGTTGACGCTTTGTCAAATCCCTTGGCGTCGCTATAACGACACAAAAGGTACCATTTTGCGTCTGTATAGAACGCACCGGGTGTTCCATAGACTCCATGGTAAAACCTCTCGCGGCAGTATTGTACGCCTACACCTTTCTCTCCTAGACCACAGAACACTGTCTAGCCTGCATTTTCTGCCCAAATAAGGGATTCCGTTTTGCTGCATTTCTTTGCTTGAGCTCTTGCTAATATTGATTTTTTCAAAATTGGTTAGTATGGTTGTAGATCAATTTCAAGGCCAAATGGAAAAAAAAAAAATCGCTTGCATTTTACTATTTGATGTCACCTGCTACATAAATAAATTTGGCTCATAACAAGGTATTTCAGTGGCATCTCAATAAACTCCATAAAAGATAGCACTTTATAATGACTGTATTGTTACCTCTACTTTACAATAAGCATAATTTAAACAAAAGAACACAGCCAGGAGTTTAGTTTCTAAACATTGCATAAGGGTCATTATGTGTCAAATCAACCAAATTTCAGGAACTTCGCTGGCTCAAACTTTTGATTTTGATAATTTTCCTCCTGGTGGAAGATATAAATAAATGATGAAAGCCCAAATATTAAAGCTCACTGATCATTATTTACTGAGTTTCCCCCAATTTTGTAGAGTGAGGGTCAAAACGATAATTTTCTCCTATGATTTGGAGCAAGTTTAGGGGTCTAAAAGCGACACTGAGAAAGGTAGCAGCTCCACTATTTTTCTTTTACAGAGAGGCTTGTAGGTAGACTACAAGAATCTGGCAGTTTCAGCACAGCTCTGTCGTTTAGTTACTTTAGAGAGTGAGTAAAGTAAAAGCAAGTCAGCAAAAAATTCATCCTCCATTTGTCTGAAAACTTGCACGCCAAAATAAAACAATATTGTTGTAGTGTGAATGCTTGAGCAATAATGTATCATCATAGTTTATTGTTGTCTTTATAGTTATAGGTCTATGTGAATGGGCCTTAACAACCAAAAATGAAATATAGATGTATACAGAGAAGTGAATCAAGAGTGTTTTTTAAGGTTACCACATGAAACCACGTCCTGTTTTGCATCACAAATGTGTATTATTAGGCAGTGAGAAAGTACATCTGTCACATGTTTATCATTTAGATGTTCCAGATAACCAGAGTTCTAAAGTGTTCTGCAGACAATAAAATAATTCTAAACTAAAGCTAATAAGATGAACAGTAAAAATGCAAATACCTGTCTTAAAATGTCTTTAATCCAAATACTATAACCTTGTCTTTGATGCATGTTTGTCCCAAAAACTCATGTAATGTTCCAGGTTGAATCTTAGAAATCTACTGGACATGCCCATAAACAAGAGTCCAGCATGTAATCACAGGTCCTGATGCTAACATTGGCCTTGTTGACAAGACAACTGTTATCTGCTGCCAAGGACTTTTTCTCCCCCCGCTCTTGTCTCTCTGCTTAGGCTCAGAGGCCATTTCAGGACAACTCTCCCAACCATTACAGTTGTATATATGTTACTCTCCAGGTCAAGGCCTTTCCAAAAATGTCTTCAATTTTGTTCTACGGCAACGTTTAATTTTCATTTTTATCTTTATTATATTGCTGATCAATGATCAATTTTGATTTATACAGCAATAAAGCAACCTGTGAAGAAAAAGGGTTTTGGCTAGAGAATAAATAAATAAATAAATAAATAAGTAAATATGAACTTACAGGAACAGTACATCTTCTACCACATACAATAATTAACATGTGGAGCGCCAAGGCCATAATTATAATATATATTGGGGGGGACACATCCCATTCAAATAGGCTCAAAATGCCCCCCCCCCAATATATTGATATAAACAAGACTATAGGTCAAAACCTAGTAAATGCCTGGACCTTGTATGGGTGTGCCACGTGCCACGGCCGACCAATGGCGTAACTTCATCACTCAGTCAGTCAGTCAGTCAGTCAGTGAGTGACAGACATTCACGTTTATAGGGCTGGCCCCGCTGTTGCGGTCCAGCCAAAAATATAAATAAAAAAAAATTTGCTATGCTACGACAGGCAACCACGCACCACCGTCCGAAATAATCATTAGCAAATGTAATCATAATCATAACTAAACTTAAGAAATTGCCATTATTATTACTACCGGTTCTAGTATTACTGGAGTTCTGCGTGTGGTTTGTCCAAGTGGTACTGCCATACCCCAGCAGAAGCCATTGCTCGACTGCTGTGGGTAGGTAACGTTACAATCAATGTAATTTTGCGCTGGAACTGTAATTGTGGAAATAAATAATATTTTGTACGAGTCTAATCGTCATCAGACCGGTAGACGATGGGTTCTGAGATTGGAAACAAACGTTTTTGGTGAAAACAGGCCGATTTGCGAGTGCTAATCAATCAACCATCACTAACGTTAGCAATCATAGCTAAGTTACCTGGAAAGTAGTCTCGCATAGCCAGACCTATCTCCACACTTCTGGAAAGTTCATTAGCCACACATTCACCCAGCAACCAACAATGGTGCTCACGGGCGTATTCAGCTAACGTTAAGGTCTTTATTATGTTATATTTGTCAGAAAGCCCACGTGAAGTCTGAGCAAAGTGTCAGTCATTTATGTTGCGCTGCATGTGTAATTTATGTAGACAGTAGTAGCTTTGATTTATTGCATATTGGTATAGTATACTGTACAGCTGTACTTGCTTATGATAAATAGAATTTTTAGTGTTTGTTTGATTAAAGTGCTAGCAGTTTTATTACAGTCAGCTTTCATTCACAGTAAGTGTCATCATGAGCAAGAGGAAGCGTGGCAGTGACATTCATCAGTTTTTTGGGCAGCCTCAGAAAAGAAGAAAAGTAAGTTGAGAGCAGTGAGAAAATGAGTACCAGTCAGATGATAGAAGTATACAGTAGTACAAGAGATGAGTCAATGTTTCTTGATATAATAATCATTGCCATTCAGATCAGAAATGGTTAGTAATCCATTCCTTAACATCATGGCAAGAAACACCAGTTGTTTACTGATAATATTTCTTTCATGTTCACTCTGGTGCGTTCAGAGTAAACAGAGAGAGGGATAGAGAGAGCATGAAGATGCCGACAGGGCAGGGAGAGCAGGTGACATGGAGGTGAGTGAGAAAAGGAGCAAATATTGATGGTTAAGACCAAATAATGACATCACAACAGTCTAATCCTAATGTACAGACTTCAAATCTAGAATTTTTATTTTGGGGGGGGTCAGATTTGGTCCCCCCCCAATGTTGACTCCATGGCTACGGCCTTGGAGCAGGGTATTTGTAATAAATACAACAAATGTCAACCAGCTTACTGTATGAAGCTCTAGCTAGCTAAATAGAACAGAATATCCAGCTCTTTCCCTCCCAGGACGTTACTCCTCACCTGGGCAGAATCAACTACTGCTCATTGCTCTGCTGTCCCCTGCACTTTCAGAAAATAATAAGCATTGGTTAAATTGAAAAAACATTAGAGCATCCAAAATAAATATCATGATTGTCACTGACAATCATGGTCATTTGTGACAATTTGTGACATGATAATTACTGACTAATTATTATTTGTCAGTAAGCTAATTGTATAAAGCCTATCTTAAACAAGCTAAATATCAAGCAGAATATAAACTCCTTTGGCTATTTGGCCTGCTAGTTACTCCTCACCTGTGCAGAATCAACTGCTGCTCCCTGCTCCTCCTATTAACAGTGCATGAGAAAGTGTAAAGCGGTGGTAAAATTTAGAGTAAGTAGAAATTGATAAAAGTATCCCTACA